>NC_056743.1:56293824-56364821 GCF_019279795.1 Protopterus annectens | reverse complement strand
TTCAGTTGTGGGTGAGAAGGAGATTAGATGGCAGATTAGACTTGATGCATCTACACCTTCGGGACTGAATGAAATGATCCCCACTAAACCTCTTGTTAGAACATAATTAAATGTTATTGCACCATATTAAATATATTACTATTATTAGTTTGTGTCTACATTCATAACAATATTTACAATTAATATAAAACATATTTATTGTTCATATTATTTTTATACCATGTAAATACACTGCTATATGTGATACATTTAGGGATATTTTAGGTATATTTACACAAACAATAATTTGTTCCATTGTGTTTAGATTGTTATAGACACATATATCCACACTAGTAGCACAATTTGTGTCTGTATAGATTCAAGGGCAGTATGAGAGACAAACACAATGTGAAGTTCTTGAGTGTTTCAAGGTTATATACATTATACAAAATTAATGTTTTTGTACACATATATGAGGTTAAAGTATTTATTATTAACTCAGTTTGATTTTCATTATCTGATATTTCAAAGGAATTGCAATATGGTAAAAAATGGATAAGTTGCTTTATGAGGATATTTTATCCCTTTAAGATGTTGTATACTTAATTGAATAATAGTTTTTATGGGCGGTTTTTAATGAAATATCAAGTATATATGGGAGTGTTTTTTTACATCATGTGTTCTGAAGAAGTCATTTTATTTTGATGAAAGCGCTAAACCTGTCGTATTGTGTTTTAAATAAAGAGTACTTTCGCTGTGCTGAATCCAGTTTCCTGGCGTTTTTTGCTGCCACTCGTGGTGGTTTTTGGTTAAATTATCGCTTATGACATAGGCAATCATGCATTTATATAAATGAAAACAAACCACAATGACAATCCCAGTTGCAAACATTTTACATCACAAACCATACTAACAACTGTATTTGTAAACATTATACATCACTTATAATCAACCCAATCATTGTCAAACATTATGCAATTCATTCAGATCCTGCCTTTGTTTAAACCTCATTCCTCTTCTGTATGTACTGTATCCATAATTCCCATTTTTTCTTATGTAATTTGCTCCTGCCCTAAGATCCCAATTCCAGTTCTTTTATCTCTATTACTATATTACTATATTTACTATTTCTAGCACAGTTGGTTTAGACTTTGATTTCCATTTTTTAGTAATTCCTTTTTGGCAGCCACCATAATTAGACTCAGCAAGGCCTTACTATGTCCAGGCAGTTCCGATTCTATATCACATCTCAGAAAAATAATTTCCTTAGTTACACCAATCTGCTTACCCAGCATCTCTGACAGAGCAGTCTGCAGGGAATCCTTAAAGTCTGCCAACTCATTACACTCCCAGAAAATATATTTCCAATTACTTTTTTCTTCCCCATCACATCCAGTGTTTGCTATCTACCTGGGAAAAAATTCTCTGGAATCTATTTGGGTTATAACAATATCTGTGTAAACATTTCCATGCAAAAATCCTTATCCAAGTAAGTTCTTGGTGTCTTCCCATTCTTTTACCTTTCCCTCTCTAATTATTTGCTCCCAATACCTTGGTTCCTTTGCCACTTTTCTCCAATAAATTCCAGCCCCCTCTTGCCTATTGTGTGTATCCCTAATTGCAGTCATCCCTATTGGCAGAATCTCTTTTCAGCATTCCTGTGTTAGCTTAGTTCTTGGAATGCTTTCTGCTACTTTATGAATATAATATTCTGTATAATTATTGTTATTCTCCTTAAAGATCTGCATCCAAAATCCCAGTCTCTCCTTGTTTCTTGAGCTTCACCCTGTTTCATTACCATCCCTTTCCACTTTGAATTATAGGTTTCTGCTTTTGCTATGTATAGGTGCCTTAACTGTGTAGCTCTGAAATACTCCTTCAAATCAGGTAATCCCAATCCACCTTGTTCCCTCTTGACTCTTGCTGTCTTCCTCTCCCATATAAAGTCCTTCAGCTCTTTATTAACTGCTATCCACAACTTCTCCTCTGGTTGATAAAAATATGCCTGATCCGTGTATAAGACTAAATGGACTAAAAAATTTAACTGCTTGTGTCTTACTATCCCATACAATAGAGCTTCCAATTTCTTAGTTTTTGTATTACTTTTTGTTTAGTCTCTTCTCACGTATCCTTAGCTGCCACACTGGAATCACTTTTAATCCATACTCCTAAATACTTAATTTTATCATGTCCCCATAAATATAGCTATTGCTGAATCTGTTTGTGTGCCTTTGTTTTAGCTTCATTAATTTTGTATCCTGAAAAGATATGGATTTATCAGGTAATAATATCAGCTTTTCTTGACTACCATACCCATTACATCCTTGAATTTCTGAGTCCCTTATTTTCTTTGCCAATGGTTCTAAATATAATGCAAACAACAAAGCGGAAAGAAGACACCACTGCCTGGCTCCTGTGCTTAAGCAGAAATTATATGATCAAAGAGGAGCCCACCCACTTTAATTTTCACCTCAAATCCCTCATATATCTCCTAATCAACCTTTTATTTTATTAATCAGGGAATGGAAATGCTTCCATTGTCCCGCTCATAAAATTCCAGCTTATGCTGTCGACTGCCTTCTCTGCATCAAGACCCAACAGCAGTGGTATTTTCTTATATTCTGCTTCCCTTTGGATCAAATGTTCTGTTAATGTTTTCAAATGTTTACCTCCCCTCCACAAAACCACACCGAGCCATATCTATCAATTTTGGTATCACTTTTGCCATTCTTTTAGCCATAATAGACAAACACTTTGTTATTCTTGGTTTACTGTTAAAATGGGCCTGTATGAAGCTGGGTCTGATGGGTCTTTACCCTCTATAGGTAATACACGTACCACTGCTTTCTTCTAGGATGTTGGTGCTTCTCCTCCTCCAAAAATACTGTTAAACAAAACCTCCCAGATTTATATCAGTTCCTTCCCTTCCTAGCTTCCATATTTCCACAAGAATACCATCTATTCCTGGGGACTTTCCCACAGATTTGTTATACACCACCATTTGTATCTCATCTCCTCCTATCATAACTAATTAGTAAGCGAGCCTCATCTACCTCAAGCCTTGCATAGTTAATTCTTCCAAAAAAAATTTCCATTTGTACCTTTTCTTGCTTTCCATACTTCTCTGTTTTATACCGACTTTCACAGAATTTCTGAAATATTTCTAATCCCTCTACAGGATCTCTTGTTGTCTTCCTTGTTATAGGCTCCCTAAGCTTGGTGACGGCCCTTTCTACTTTCTGTTGCCCGAGTCATTGTGCTAGAAGTTTTTGTGCTAGAGTTATTATCAAAAAACAATTGTTTAACAGCAATCTTTCTAAACTCATGCATATGATCTGTTTAGCATTCAGCAGTTGTGAGATTCTCCCTATTCTGCAATACTTTAACATTTGTCAGTTTCTCTAAATAATTCTTATTACTTCTTAACCACATCTCTTTTTCTTTTATTTTCACCCATTTGTAAACTCCACTTTATCCCACTCCCCAGCTATATTTTCAGAAGAAATCTCTATCTTCTTGAATAGCTCCTGAATAATTTCCACTACTCATTCCTTAAATTCCTCTCTTTTCAACAGGTAAGTGGGAAAGCATCAGTGTCTCATTTTTAATTTAATTATTGGCACATGATCTGAAATAGTTACTGGGTGCATATTAAGATCTTCAATTAAATGCAAACATTCCTGTGAAATATAAATTCTGTCTAGCCTACCCCAGTTTTTGTTTCTTGTAGAATATATATAAACTCACTTCAAACTCCTAGTACTGAATTTGCAACCTCCAAGCCAAACATTTTTATAAATTTCTTCATATGTCTACCCTCCATTGTTATACTTTCCCTTCTAAGCCACCTAGACACATCTACACTGCTGCAAATCAAATTCCAGCCCCCACCTATAAGTAATATTCCTTGCTGACAGCTGATAATTTCCCCGAGAATTTTCTTAAGCTCCATTATAGCAGTTTTAAGTGGAATATAAATACATGCCAGTGTAATCCATCTCCAATGCCAGTAGCCCCTTAGTGCTACAAATGTGCCATCATTAACTTGTTTTTTATCCTGTTCTATTACTACTGGAGGTCCTCTTGCAATTAATATAAGTATTCCTCTTTTCCTCTGTCTTAGGTATGCCACTGAATAACCATCCTGAAAACCTTTCTTTATCAAATTCACATGTTCAGTTCTTTCCAAATATGTCTCCTGTAGCATAGCTATTTGCACTCTACATTTTTAAATACAGTTCACTATTCTTTTTTGTATTTACCTGTGAGACCATTAGCGGACCGGAGTTCCGCTGTGGCGACCCCTAACCGGGATAATTCGAAAGACACAATAACAACCTGTGAGACCATTGACATTTAAAGATATTATAGAAAACATCACTGTATTAAAAAGTTATTACTCCCACATTTATGTACAACACCTTTTTTTTTACTCCAGCTTTTGTGTTACATGCATACACTGTTTGCCAGGTTGAACTTTAAATACAGTTGTTTCTTGCCTTATCCATGTGAGCCTATGTCACATCTTAGAAATTTTTTTGTTTAACAGTCCTCAAAACAGAACACCCCCAGTACCCCCTAAAACTTACTTTAATTCTAACACACAAATCTATGTACATTTTCAAATATTGAAGTTTTACTCTCTTAACAGGAACAAATGTCCCAAACTGACAGCAACACTACAGACCTGAGTTAAACTAAAAGAAAGGTTATCCATGCTAAGATGCATGGTGCACAGCCTGTGCTTCTACTAGGTGATCTCTGTTTTTGTCTCATCTTTAAAGGTCTTCCAGGTGGGGAAACACCTGAATGCTTTCAGAGAACATTATTTCCTACCCATTTTCTCTTTATCAGGCTGTTGCCATTGAGACATAAGGACCAGATACAGAACTGCTACTAAGCATACTTTTATTTGCTAGAAAAAAGCATTATAATATGCAATATTCTTTTCCATTTCTTGCTTTCAATTAAAACTTGTTTCAAGAGGTAGCTAAGGTCCTTAATCTAGTCATTTCCCCATGCAAGAATGGGAAAAAGCACATTAATCTTTGTTTTGTCATGCTCTTTTAACCAGACTTTTTTTTATTTTTACATTGCACTGCCTACACTTCTTAAAACTGATCAAGGAGAAAGAGAAAAAGTGAAAAAGGAAAAAAAAAACAAGAAAAAAAAACAGGGACACCCGTTTACAATAGTATCCCCATTGCACTTAACTGAGAAAACTTTATAGCATGCAAAGAAAACCATACATTATAAAAATAGGACTACTAAGAAAAAAAATATTTTACTTGCAGTTAACTTTCTCCTTCCTCCTCCCCTCAAAGTATTTTCTGAACATTAATGACATGAAGTAGGGCATATGCTTTAGAGTCCCCTACAAGTTTAACCAAGTCTAAAAAAGTTTAATATTTCCAGATTTTCTTGCTCTGTCATTATTCACAAATTATTGCTTTGTAATCCCACATTTGTCAAGTTCCAAGTTACTGGTTTATTCCTGTTCATTTCCATCTCCGAAATCCTATCCTATCTCTGCTTCATTTCCAATGTGCTCTTGATTCCTCTAGTCAACCCGCATGCTTCCTTCCTTCTTTCCAGCATTTTCCATTGAAACATTGGAAAAGGTTTCACTGACACAGTGTATTTGCGGTCTTTATTAGTAGAAAAACAAGAAGCAGAACCTCCTTCCTGTTTTACAGCTCACTTTTTGTTGGACAAACTGTTATGCATTTCTTCCTTAGCATGTATATCACCAAAGAACTACAATACCTTAAGCTGCCCTTTCATCAGATCTGGTTACCACACAGTTTCTCAAGTTCATTATTAACAGACTCAAGAGAAATGGAGCCTTGCTTGATTTTTAAAAGAAAATGAAGAATTCTGAACATCTAACAGAAAATCTGACCACACAAAGTTAGTACTGACATCTATATACATTTGTTTTTCATGCAATACTTTAGAAACTGTATAATAGAAGCCAGAATTCACTTGTGTTCCAAAGGGAACTCCAGGCAGGTTTTGTGTAAAGCAGCTTGCAAACAATTAACAAAAACGTATCAGAGCTGCAGTCTAAGACTTCAATAACTGCTTAATTAAAAGGCTGACTATACATTACCACTTCCCACAAATTTTTAGTGTCATGCTGTCTGCCATTTAAGGAATACCGAAGGATTATCTGCAAACAACTGATGTTCTGTAGTCCTATCTCGCCTTAATTCTTACACTTGGGTTTGGAGCCGAACCTTGGCTCCAACTCGGCAATTCTCTAGCTCAAAGTCTTCTGGTTGGCTCATGGCAAGGAGGTATCCCATCATGCACCACTGACATATCCCAGATCTTGTTTACCGCTTGTTGAGCTCAAATGTGCTTCTTCTTGGCCGTGGCTAAGTGAAATTTATTTCTGATTGTTACTCATTTTATAGCTTTTAAAAGAGATGTATTCAGCATATTTCGTATTTGTTTACTGTCTGGTGTCTGTTTTAGACCTTGTGTGGCACTGTTTACTCTGTTTCTGCTGTTTTTATTGGCCGTTCATCCACAGGCCGTTTTTTTGTGTATACCCGCATCGCTTTTGGTTTTGTTTGCAACTTGGGCTTGCCTAATTGTGTTTTTCTCCTTTTCTAAGATATTTTTCCACCAAGGGCTAGGCCTGTTTAAGTTAGAGGACGTAGTCCTCTGTGTAACTACCTGTTGTTTCTTCAGGGCTAACCGTTTGAATTAGAGGTAGTTCCTGCTTTCTGTTTCTTACACTGGTAACTGTTTTTTTGGTGTCAGATATGTCTAAAGATTCAAAAAGACCACAAACCTTTTGGATTTAAAAAATGTACCAAGTGTGCCCAGAAAATGTCCTTGATAGATGGGCATACTATTTGCGTATACCGCTTAAGTGCTATTCACTTTCAAGAACCTTGCTCCTTTTGCCATGCTTTTAGCCCTTGAGTCCTTCAAGAGAGAAAGAACAAAGTTATATTGAAAGGCCTCTTAATGCATTCTTTTGAGGAAGAATTGGCTTCTTCTTCCGCTTCTAGTTCCAAGTCTCCATCTTCAAAAAAGACATAGTCAAACCTACAAAAAGGTGGTCTCCCACTCACTCGGTGTCGTCGGAGCCACCAGAGAAAATTGCCAAATCGAATACCTCCTCTTCGGCTCCACTGGTTTCGGTGCAGACAGAGGTTATTGATGTGGAACAATCAGTTTCAGTTCCAAGGGTTACGGAGCCAACAACTGTCTGTCTCGGAGCTGGTCAGCTGAACTTCGTTCAGTTTCTCCTACATTCAGATCGCCTATTTTTCAGTGGTCTAGGTCCTCCACTTTATCCTCGAGGTCCTTGAGGAGCCTTTCTGATGAGGACATTGAGAGAGTGGTGCACAGACTCCTCGAGACATCGGCACTGGCAAATTTACTGTTGGCTCCATCTCAGTCGGTTCCTAAGCCTGTATACCCTGTCACTGTTCCTCCGAGCCACTCCGGCACGTCGGAGCCAGAGATGTCAGTGCCACTTGGTGTGGAAAGGTCAGTTCCAGCTACCTTGGTTGGTCTCTCTGTTCCAATACCTGCTCTGACCCCTTCGGTGCCATCTGTGGGGTCTAGGGTCCTCAGCTCTCTGGTCGGCCCCGAGAGGGATGCTTGGACTCAAACTTCGTCGGTTCTGAGCTTACCTCTTGGTGCTTCGGCTCGAGTGAGTTTGGACCCCATGTCTGTCTTGGAGCTATCTCCTCGGCACCGAGGACTGCCTCTGCACCTTTGGAGTGGGAGGCATCCTCGGAGCCCGGAGGGCCGGCCTTCGAGCTGATGAGTGTTCTGTCCAACTAGGGGCACCAATACTCTTCCTCCTAAAGCGCCAACCTCAGTCTCAGCACCTTTTCTCATCCAACACAGCAGAGACTCGCAGCCTCAGGAACCCTCCATGAGTGGTCCCCAGTCTTCCAAGATCTCCCCAGTATATCCTTCTGAGGAGCCCCTCAGAAGAAAACTTGCAAGAGGAAGCATGTTGACTCCCCCGATGAGTCCATTACATCAGACAAGTCATCCTCTGATGATATCTCCTTCGCAGATATCCTTGAGATCCTGAAACAGAGAGGTAGCTGGCCCACCACCTCCCCTTCTGATGAGGAGTCAGTGTACCTGAAGTCTTTCGGGTCTCAACCTTCCGCCTCTTGGGTATCTCTACCTTTCGACGAGCTCTTGCATCTAGTGAGTCAAAAGGTGTGAGAATCTCCTGATACTGTGGAAGCAGTTCCTAGAAGACCTAATAAATTCTTATCAGCACCTCAGGACAAAGATTTTCTCACCAAAGGCGTGCCAGTACATGCCATGGTGGTGGCAGCAGCCACCAAAAAGGAACTTGCTGAAACTTCCTCCACTATCCATCCACCGAACAAGGAGTCTCGAATGATGGATAGGTACTGGAAGCATATCTTTTTTTCAGCGGCTTTTACACTCAGATCACTGAACTACCCGTCTCATTTCACTAGGCTCCACAGAGATCTCCTGAAAGAGCTGGGAGATGTTCTCCAAGGTAACGTATCTGAAGCGGTATCTGATAAGCTTAACGCACAGATGTCTACCTTAAATTCTATTGTCAACTCCTCCATGAAGCTGATATCTTATGCAGCGGAGTGACTAGGGCAGCGGGTTCAGGAGTTTCTCTTATAAGACACTCCTGGATGCGCTTGTGTAATTTTGCAGAGGCCTTTAAGTCTACATTTACCAATGCCCCCTTTGATGGGTCCTCATTGTTGTTTGGACCTAAGGTAAAGGACACACTCACCAGGTGCAAACAGGAAGGGAAAACCCTGTCTGCCGTGGGAGTCTGTTTTTCCATTCCTTCTTGACCCTATCCCAAAGGGCAGCGGGGCAGAAATATGTGGTTCAAAAAGTCACAGAAGTTTTTCCAGGACGCACAGGGTGATTCCTTCTCCAGAGGCAGGAGGAGGAGGAATAATGGTAGATGCCCTGAGGCAGGGGAGGCTCACAGAATCAGGGAGACCGTGATTCCTTTCTTGGTCATCCCTACCAGCGCTCCTGAAAGGAGGCCCGACTATGCATCTCTGGAGCCAGTTGGGGTATGTATATCCATGTACCCAGAAGCCTGGCGTGATATCACTCAAGACAAGTGGGTGCAAAGGATAATTACCTGAGGATACTTTATTCCCTTCTCTTTCCCTCATCCTCAGATCAAAAGAATCCCAGATGTTCCACCCAATCACAAGGGTTCAGCAATTTTAGAAATCCAAAAGTTGCTTGAAAAGAGAGTCATCCAACCCATCCCTGCAGACCAAGTAGGATTAGGGACTTACTCCAGATTCTTTTTGGTGCCAAAACGAACAGGGGACTTGAGACCCATCTTGGATCTCAGCAAGTTGAATGAATCTGTAGAGAAGTCCAAGTTCCAAATGGTCATGTTACAGTCGACACTCCCGTTGTTAGGGAAAGATGTTTGGATGTGCTCCATAGATATCCAAGATGCGTACTACCACATCAAAATGGATAGAGCATCAAGGAGTCATTTACACTTCCGGCTGGGGGCCAGTCATTACCAGTTTCGCGCCCTGCCCTTTAGTCTCACCACAGCCCCCAGGGTGTTCACCAAATGCATGGCAGTGGTAACGGCTCACTTGATATGCCTTGGATTCCAAGTGTTTCCGTACTTGGACGGCTGGCTCCTGACTGCCACCACCAGGCATCTACTATTACAGGCCAGGGACGCCACCATTAGGACTTGCTTGCAGGTAGGAATTGCAATAAACTGGCAAAAATCTGCATTGTCGCCCTCTCAGCATGTGAATTTCATTGGCGCCGAAACAAATACCGTCACAATGAGGGCTTACCTCCCCATAGAGAGAGAGTCCAGAATCTCAGGCAACAAATTTGGAGTCTACTTCCACAGCAGAACGTAAAAGCAAAGACGGTACTCAAATTGTTAGGGGCGATGGCCTCTACAATAACATTAGTCCCATTAACCAGACTGCACATGAGGGTTCTGCAGTGGTTACTTTTTGCCCAATGGTAAGTGCAGCAACTACCTCTTTCTCACCCCATCCTGATAACAGAATCATGCAAAAGTTTCTTCACTGGTGGACCCAGTCCAGCCATCTGACCACAGGCAGACCATTTGCTCCGTGTCCCCCTGTCACCACCGTGACCATGGATGCCTCCCAGATAGGGGGGGGGGGCATTATCTAGGGAGTCCAAGGCACGTGGCAGGAACAAGAGGCTCATTTGCATATCAACATCTTGGAGATGAGAGCAGCGCTTCTGGTGTTGCAAGCACTTCACAGCTTTCTCCCCCTAGGGACGGATTGTGATCCACTCGGACAATCAATATGTCAGTGGTATGGTACATAAACAAAGAAGGAGGGACCAAATCTTATCCTTTTTGCAGAGAGGACTTTCGAGTGTGGGAGTGGGCAGTGTCTTCCCAACATTTTCTGGTTGCAACGCACATTCCGGGGAAAACCAACGTGATAGCCGACAGGCTCAGCAGGGCGATTCTGATGCCTCACTAGTGGTCTCTGAATCCACACATTGCAAAAAAGATTTTTCACAGATGGGGTCAGCCTTGCTGCGATCTCTTTGCCACCCCTCTGAATGCGAAATGCAGCAACTACTTCACCCTGACTCCTCCAAAGGGGGAGAGACAACCAAAGACACACTCGTTCACGATTGGCCCCCGGGACTTCTCTACGCCTTCCCACCCTTTCTTCTGATAGCAAAGGTAATTCAGAAAGAAAAATCCTTGGGAAGCAAGATGATCCTCATTGCTCCTTACTGGCCTTGTCAGATTTGGTTCCCCTTCCTCAGGCCTCACCTAATGGACGAACCTTGGACCCTGGTCCCAGTGCCAGATTTACTGACGCACATGTCAGGGGTGTTCCATCCTTCTCTCCACACCCTCAATTTGACAGCATGGCTGCTCCGATCCCATCTCTAGTCAGGCTTCATGACTTTTCTCCTGATGATGTACATATTCTGACATCTTCCCACAAACCTTCAACTAGGAAGATTTATGCCAGTAAGTGGAAAAGATTTTCCTTCTGGGCTCGTAACAGAAACCTCAATCCTTATACAGCCCCCATCTCTGTGATTTTGAAGTTTCTTACACAACTGTTCCCATCAAGGTTCAGCCGCTGCCACTATTAAGGTTCAGCTGGCAGCTATTTCTACCTTCCATTTAGCTAATGATCCTAACCTTATGGTGCATAGATTATGTACAGCTTTCCTTAAAGGGGTCACATTATTGAGACCCCCCCCCCATTATGGACCCTGTGGCACCCTGGGATTTGAATTTTGTACTTCAAAATCTTACTTTGCAACCCTTTGAACCTTCAGCCACTTGTGATCTCAAATTCCTTTCATGGAAAACCATATTTTTAGTGGCCATTACATCTGCAAGGAGGGTCTCAGAACTGCAAGCCCTCTCTATTAAGCCTCCTTATTTGGTGTTTCACAGAGACAGGGTTTCTTGAAGGACCAACCCTTCATTTGTTCCTAAGGTCTCTTCTCAGGCTAATATTAATCAATCCATTGAACTGCCTGTCTTTTTCCCTAATTTTTCTGGCAAGGCAGAGTACAAATTTCACCAGCTTGACGTTCATAGACAACTGCGATTCTATCTCCATAGAACCAAGAGTTTCAGAAGGTCAGACCAATTGTTTATTTCCTTTTCAGATGCAAGAAAGGGTTTACCAGTCTCGAAACCCACTTTATCACACTGGATTTCATGCTGCATTTCATTCATTTATAAGTCCAGAGGCAAAGATCTCCCCTTTAAGGTGAAAGCCCACTCTACCAGATCGGTTTCTACCTTGGTAGCCTTGCAAGCAAAAATTCCCATGGATAACATTTGTACAGCAGCAACATGGGCTACACCTCATACATTCATAACTCACTAGAAGTTGGACGTGGCTTCCAGGAACAGATCTTCCTTTGGTTCCACAGTACTCGGAAGTATTTTCCCGTGAGCCACCCACGATAAAGGTGCTAGGGATGCTGTCCCAAGTGTAAGAATGAAGGCGAGATAGGACTACAGAACATAAAGAAGTTATTTTCCATGTTTGCAGTCCATCTCACCCTTCATTCTTACTATCCCTCCCTCCTGCCCCCTCCTTTGAGGACCTGGGGGAATTGTGACTTTTGCTTTAACTCTATGTTGAGACCTTTCTCCATGGTTTGTTCTTTGTCGCTATATAATTTACTGCTTGCAGCAAACAAGATCTGGGATATGTCAGCGGTGCATAATGGGATACCTCCTTGCCACGAGCCAACCAGAAGACTTTGAGCTAGAGAATTGCCGAGTCGGAGCTGAGGTTCAACTCTGAACCCAAGTGTAAAAGTGAAGGGCGAGATGGACTACAAACATGGAACGTTATGGCGAGTACATAACTTTTTTTCTATGCATGCTTTTTAAGGACTACCTGTGGGATTACTATCTCTATATGACACAAAATATTTGCTGTGTGTCATGGAAATATCAATTCCCCATTAAACACTTGACAGATAATACACAGATAAACTATTGAACGTGCCACAGGTTTGAATGACAAAGTCCTACAGTCACTTATAAGCTACACATATTGGAACCAGCAAAGCAAAGGCCCGCTGCCAGAAACAGGCAGTTAAACAGCAGCATCAGTCAGACGGCTGTTTCCTATTCTGGTCAAATGTTTAAAAGGGGGAACATATATTAGTACACCTGTACTGAAATGGTAAAACAAGGCCTATGTGGCATGAACAAACAGACAACACCAAAATAATTTATAGAAGTACATATCTGGTTAACAGTGATAGTTAGCAAAGCACTCCAAAGGTTGCTATTCTGTTGTTTTCAAAAGTCCTAAACTCCAGTAATGCATCTTGTCATACAACTACGTACAGCATTTTTAAGCATAAGGTAGACATTCAAAGTTTCAATATTTCAAATATGCAAAATACAAGTAAATAAGAATGTTTTTTTTATTTTATTAAAAATGTTAATACAGCTGGAAAATCTGTGCTCCCTTTGCACTGATGTACTTACAGAGACTGAGAACGTGAACCTCTGAGGAGGGTAGCAGACATGGAAGAGATGTTATGAGGTAGTTTTGGAGATGAAGGTAAAGATGAATCGGTCATCTCTTCAACATCTGAATGAGAAGATGCAGACTTCGGAGATTTCTTCTTTCCAAATGCTTGTCTGAAAGAGCTCCGTAACTCAAACACGGACATACAAAACAAATTGCCCCGCATAAGAAAAAGAAAACTGGGAAGAGTACTCTTCAGACAGCGATTTCAATAACGACAGCATAATGCATACGTTATTCATTACAGAAACAAAAATGGAGACATTTAGTAATCCTCTGCATGGAGCAGAGTAATGGAAACGGAGGGTGGGATCACTCAGTGACAGACTGCATTACCAGGCGTGTTAACAATGACAAATTCGGTAATTAAATGAGATGACATGGGGGTTAGTAGCATGAAGTAATGAGTAATGCACACTTAAATATTACTTTTGTTACTCTTACCTCGTTGACCTGCCAGAAGGAATGCAAACAACGAAAGGGGGAAGAGACAACAAGCAACAGTAAGTCTTGTGATCAAGACAAAGACACCAACAATCACTTATTCTACAACAAAAATATGTTTTCAACTGTCTAATGTAAAATATAGATAAAAGTAAAGTTTTCTCAAGAACACTACCAAGTATAAATATAACACAAAAAGCACATGCTAGCTGGCCAAAAAACACCATCATTCAAATGGTGAATTTTAAAAGGCATTTATTTCTAATAAGGAGACCACACCATATATGGATTCCACGCTGGATTAAAAAAAATCAGATTATCACCAATTCTCAAACAATTTAGTGTCAGTAAATTACCTGTTTAAGAGTGAAACAGATCATATCTTTAATTAGGGACTTCGGATATCCTTGACCCTACTAAGAGTGAACTGTGGCTTCAAGTCCAAGATAACAATTATTCATTTAAGTACTGCTGGAAAACTAAACACACATTTCAGTTCTCTTAGCAGCATGGCTGTAAAATACAGTACACTATAGAGTAACGACAGACTGCTCCTCCTACAGGAGAGGCAAAAAACTGTGAAATGTCATTAAATAGGTTAGTCATTTGGATGTACCCATTCTAAAGTACCATCTTTAAGGAGAAAGTACAGTTGTGTACACTTACCATAAAATGTAGATGTTTGAGTGCATTCACTGTTGCAGTCATTACATTAGGGTAATCTGCTGGCAGGTTGCCCTCAGTCGGGCTGAATAACAAAGTCTTGGGTCCTGCGTCGGTTGCCGTCTCCTCTTCCATGACATTAGGTCGTCAGGGGTATAAAACATGCAGCCGACGCCATTTTATTTAGTTTTTCTTTTCCAAGATGTCAGGTGCCCCCCAAATGGGGAGCAAATATATATATATATATATATATATATATATATATATATATATATATATATAAAAACAGAAATATATATAAATGCACTTTTAGCAACATAAATGTTACCTTCATCTAAAAGCAAATACACCACAAAGGCTTTAGTGTATAATGAAGGAAATAAAAGGTATAGAAAGGGGGATGGTGGGTGGGTAACCCAGACTGCAACAGTGAATACACTCGAACATCTACATTTATGGTAAGTGTACACAACTGTACTATGTTCTTCATGTTTCACTCTTGCAGTCATTACATTTGGGTAGAATCCCAAAGCTATGGATGGGAGGATGGAACTAAGCAGCATTAGGGGCAGCTATAAGGCCCTGCAGAACTGCAGTGGCAAAGGCTGCCCTGGTTTTGGAGAAGAGAGGCAAATAATAATGTTTTGTGAAGGTATGAACAGTGTTACAAGTAGCAGCTTCTAGAATGTCTTTGGTTGGAACCCCTCTGAGAAAAGCTGCTGAAGTAGAGGCAGCCTTGGTGGAATGTGACCTGATCCCCTTGGGCACAGGTTTACCATGGTGCAAGTAGCAGAAACGAATGAGTGGCTTACCCACTTAGAAATAGTCTGCTTTGATATAGCCTTCACCTCTGACCCTGCAGCAAATGCTACTAGTATTTGCTCAGACCTTCTTAGAGATTTGGTCCTGTTTAAGTAGAATCTTAGTTGTCTGTGAACGCCCAATGAATGCAGAATCTGCTCCCCCTTGTTCTGCGGATTTGGATAAAATGCTGGCAGGTGAATGGTCTGGTTAAGAACCACACTGGATACCACCTTAGGCATAAAAGAAGGATTGGTCCTGAGGGACACCCTGTCCGGGTGAAATATAATAAAAGGCTCCACCACTACGAGAGCCTGCAGTTCTGAGACCCTTCTAGCTGAAGTGACTGCCAAGAGAAAAGCTGTTTTCCAAGATAGAAATTTTATATCTGCAGTAGCTGCTGGTTCTAAAGGAGGCAGGGTGAGTTTTTCCAGCACAAAATTGAGGTCCCATGCAGGAGTTGGTGGATCTTCTGGGAGGCCTTACATTTTTGTCTCCTCTAAGATACTGTTTAAGCACAGGATGAGAAAAGAGGGGAGGGCTCTGTGTTGTAATGAGCCGAGATGGCAGAGGCATGGATTTTTATTGAAGAAAAAGATAGGCCTTTGTCAAGCATCTCAGTCAAATATTGTAAAATCTAAGGAATATTGGGCTTTGCTGTGTCTGTTCCTTGTGCTTGGTTCCAAGCACAGAATCTCTTCTATTTATCAGCATAAGATTTTCTAGTACTAGGCCTTCTGGCTTCCAAAATGACATCCATCACAGATTTACTGAGAGGTGTTTGAATAATTAATTTATCAGCCATGCTGCAAGATTCAGAGTTTGAGCTGAATGTGCAGAATGCGATTGTTCTGCTGAGACAGTAGATGAGGTATTTGAGGCAAGTACCATGGAGAAAGTTGAGACATATTCCTTAGAAGTGGGTACCAGTGCTGGCGGGACCAGTCTGGAGCAACTAGGATCATTTTCGCTTTTTCCTCTCAGACTTTTAGTAAGACCTTGGAGAGTAGAGGCAGAGGGGGAAAGGCATAGACTGATAGGTTTTTCCAGCTGAAGGATAGGGCATCCACTTTCCATGCTTTTTTGTGATGAGTTCTTGTGCAGAATTTGTCCAACTGATAATTTTGGGGAGAAGCAAATAGATCTATGTCTGGGCACACCCATTTCAGTGTTAACATGCTGAAGATTTGTGGATCCAGTTTCCATTCGTGTGGGTCCATAAGATTTCTGCTTAGGTCGTCTGCCAGAGTATTTTGTTTTCCTGGCAGGAACTGAGCTTGAAGATGTACCTGGTAAGTCAAGGCTGTGTTCCACAAGACCATGGCTTGTCTGCAAAGGGGGTAGGAATGTGTGCCCCCTGCTTGTTTATGCACCACATAACTGTGGTGTCGTCCATCTTTATCAGTAGTTGTCCTGGATGAAGTAAGTCCTTGAAGGCTGTCAGGGCATCTGAACAGCTAGCATCTCTTTCTGGTTGATATGCAGATGCATTTGGTTTGGGCTCCATTTGCCCTGAATGCATCTCCCCGCCAGGTGGGCCCCCCAAGCATAGTCTGATGCATCTGTAGTTAGGGTTTGGGTGGCAAGGGGTAGAGTGAATGACAGTCCCTTTTTTTGGTGACATGTCTCTGCCCACCAAAGAAACTCCTGTTGTAGGCAAGGAATGAGAGGAATCATTGTTTCCAGACTGTGACAATGTTGACTCCATAAACTTTTTAGGTACCATTGAAGTTTCCTCATATGCAGTCTCGCATATGGAATTAGTAGAATGCAGGATGCCATGAACGCCAAAGCCTGCAGAATTTGTCTTGCAGATAACTGGGTTTTTGTTGCCATTTGTTTGAAGTATGTTGTCAGTTGCCTTTGTTTGTCTGGTGTGAGGTAAGCCATCCAGGCAGTTGTATTCAAGCTTGCACCCAGGAATGTAATTATTTGAGAGGGTACAAGTTGTGATTTATTTTCGTTTATGGTGTACTCTAGGCATGCTAGAAGCCTTTTTACAAACGCCAGATGTTGAAGAAGAGTGTCCTTGTCCTCTGCTTGAATGAGACAGTCGTCCAGATAAGGATAAATTTGTATGCTTCTTTGTCTGCAGAATGCAATTACTGGTGCCAGGCACTTTGTAAAGACCCTGGGTGCAGTAGATAAGCCAAAGGGCAGTGCAGAGAATTGGTAATGCAAAAAACCTGCTTTGAAGGGGAGGTATCTTCTGCATGATTCCCTTATTGGGATATGCAGGTATGCCTCTTTTAAGTCTAGAGTTACTAACCAAGCATTCTTGCCTAGCATAGGCAGTACCTGTTGTAAAGTCAGCATTCTGAATGTTGGAATGTCCAGGAACGTGTTCAAAATCTATAAGTCCAGTATTGGACGCCAGGAATTGTCTTTTCTGGGTACCAGGAAAAGTCTTGAATAAAAACCTTGTCCTTTTTCCTTTTCTGGTACCAGTTGAATAGCCCCCATATCCATGAGGGACATGACTTGTTTCTGGGCCTCTGCCCACTGATTTTGGGGCAGATCTGGCCATCAGTTTGGAATTGGCAAAGTATGGAAATGAAATCTGTACCCCTGGATACTATATTTAATACCCACTTGTCCTGGGTAATTAACTGCCAATTTTGAGCATGAAGTGCTAGTTTTCCCCCCAAGGGGGCTGCCAAAATGTAAGTGCTTGGTGATAGTAGAGGAAAGTCATTGAGACTGCTTACTGTAGGGTTGTGCTTTGTTTCCTCCATTTTTGGAGGTGGAGGCACCCCATTGCTTTGACCTGTAAGAACCCTGTGATTGGTATCTGGAGCCTTTTGAGCACCTGTATTTGCCTTGAGTGGCTCTGTTGGACAAAGGAAATGACCAGTTTTTAGTAGGCCAGTGTCTACTGACCCTGGGTGGCTGCACTTGCAAGAAATATTTTACAGTTTGCATAGATTTAGCTTTGTCTTCCATTTTCTTTAAAACCTACAGAGTATCGTGCTGCAAAGGAGCATCCAACAATTTAGCTTCAACATGATCAGGCAGATTTTGCTCCTTGAGCCAGGCATGCCTTCTAATCACAGATCCAGTAATGGCAGCCCTACAAGAGGCCTCCAAAGAATCAAAACCACATTGCAAAGTATGCTTTCCAACCTGTTCTGCTGAATGCAATAATTCCTGTAACTATTTTCCACGCAATCAGAAATCAACATCATTTTCTGTCTCAGTAAGCCCATAACATGCTGTTGATATTTAAGCATATGAAACTGGCAGTTTAAGGCCCTGACTGCCAAGGCTGCAGACGTATAAACCTTCTTTCCCCATCTATCCAGCGCCCTGGAATCTCTGTCAGAGGGGTAGGATTTTTGGCTGTAGAGGCCTTTACACCCTTGGGAACCTGAGAAATAGTCTCAGGATCAGCAGCAGGATTTTTGAATAGAAATTTGTTGGAGTCAGGAACCCTGTAATATCTGTCTGGCTTACTAGGAGCCGGAGGCAGGGAATCCGGAGCCATGCTTGAGTCCGAGAACACATTATCAACAATGTATAATACTGGAGGGTATTGCCAAAGGCCTATGCTGAGGAAGAAGAAGGAAATCCCCAAGCCTCTTTATTGATTCAGAGAAGTCCTGACTCTCCCAGTGAAAATGTTCCCTTAAAGTATGCAAAGTCTCTCCAAAAGAGTAATCCTCAGGAGGAGATGCAGATGGGATGGATTCCTCTGCATCAGAATCCTCATAGGGTGGAATAGAAAATCCCTGATCAGAAGAGGAATCAGAAGAAATGGAAACCTGATCTGAAGATACATAATCAGTGCCTTGCTTAGGTCTCTTAGCGGGGGGGGGGGGGGGGGGACCCCTGATCAAGGTAATTAAATCCACAGCCATTTTGATCATCTTTTTTTTTAGGCATAGGGGGCCTGAGCACGTGGCTCATGCGTCGGTTTTTTAGACATAGAAGCTGCTTTTGACCTTGCTTTTGAGGCTGGCGTCAGTTTAATATAAAAATGTTGAGGCCTGAAAACACCCTCAGAAGCCGGTGCCTGCTCAGCGGCTCCAGACTGATCCAAGGGAGAGGACATCCGCGGGTTCAATACTCTGAGAATCTCGTGACATACTGGACTCCAAATGGGTCTCGGTAGAGGCCTGCGACTCAAAAGTAGCGGGTATCAGGGGCTGCGAAAGCACCTCACTGAGTACCGGCGAACCGGCGACTGGCTTAGGAGAAGCTTTGTCATTGGTTTTGGACCCAGATGGTCTGTCTCTCTTTTTCTTTGCATTTTTTGTGAACTCCGGTAGTCGGATTGCTAACAGACGGCATTTTAGGATAATTAAATCTTAAACCAAAATATTTAGAAGCAAAAATATACCAACGCTTAATAGCACGTTGGTTAAATCTAGCACAAAACTGACAGCAAGGCACATCGTGATCTGGGTCTAGGCAAGGAATACAGTACAAATTAAAATCCTTATGAGGTATTTGCTTCCCACAAGTAATGCAATTATTAACTTTTATTGACATCAGTAAGGAGCAAGAAAAAGTTTCCCCAACGGGGTACTTGAATTTAGTGAAGACTTAGGTTCTGAAACTCAAATGCGAAAATTTCAGGAGTCGGCCGACCGGCACTTGCGAACTGCTTCTGCTTCGGGCACTGCGCGGCAAGAAAGACTGAATAAAATGGCGTTGGCTGCATGTTTTATACCCCTGACGACCTGACGTCATGGAAGAGGAGACAGCAACCAATGCAGGACCCAAGACTTTGTTATTCAGGCCGACTGAGGGCAACCTGCCAGCAGATTACCCAAATGTAATGACTGCAACAGTGAAACACGAAGAACATCAAGGAAATACAACCTCCACCTAAAATATGGCATTCCTGCCATAGAAAATTTTAGGAATTATTTGCTAAAGTTCACAATGAAATGGAAAATAAGCAACTGTCACTTGGAGCTAAAACACGACAGCAGCAGCAAAAAGCACACGATCTGATGCTCAAAGTCACTCTGAAAAATCAGCTAACAATTTATTTTCACTTCATACTTTGCATTCCAAGCAGAATCTTTATACTGATGTTCATGAAAAACTACTACCTAATCATTAGATAACTTCCAACAACAGTCCACCATTCAGAGAAATGCCTCAGAAGAATCAGTAGGGTACTAAAGACTAATCAAAACCAAGAGCTCAGAACTTTGGACCAATAAGCTATTCACCTGAGCAGGTGAGCTGTCACTGAAGCCACAGCTACTCAAGGGTTACTGTTACAAACAGAAGTCCAGTTTAGGCCACTTGAGGAGAGGCAGGACACCAGTCATTCACTGGGGCTTCAAACAGGTTTAAATAGGTTCATAGGTTGGCTGCCCTTGTGGGCCATTTTAAGCATAGATAATTTCCTTTTGGTGTTTGGAGTAACCTATCCTGCGAGTTAGACTGGCCTTACCCACTCCATGGTCGATAATTAAAGATTAGCCCTACTGAGGATAATTGAGATCATACCACAGATAACTTGGGGGGACACATGCATACACTAGACCATTTAGGAGCTGCCTCTGTCCATTAGGTAGAGTGGACAGTTTTGGGTAAATTTTCTATTATCCATCCATAGATCCAAGTTGTTGTTGTGTCTTTCGGCTATTCCCGGTTAGGGGTCACCACAGTGGAACTCTGGTCCGCTAATGATCGGCAGTATATTTTTACGTACCGAGTTGCCGGCTCTGACACACAACCTTCAACAAAGGTACGCCCATTCAGGCATGTCTCCACACAGAAGACGCTCTAGCTGAGAATCAAACAAGACAAAGTCTTACTGTGAGGTGACAACACTACCGCAGCACCACCACCGCAGTTATCCATAGATCCAAGCTGCATTTGAATATAGACAGTGATGAGCTTTATTTTAAGTGTATGGAAAAGTCTGTTCCAGAGCAGTGGTATCCTCTGTGAGATACAAATGTTGCTCCAAACCACTCTGTTGATGTTGCAAAAAAGTTTACATCCTTGGACTGAGTATTCATGATGCCATTTGACTTGCTGATATGCAGCAGGTCCATCAGTATTGGGTCAGAGTCTGCCTTGTATACCAAACATGGGTTACCCCTTAGCAGTTTCCCTGACAGCTACCTCTTTTTCAAAAGTTTTATCCCCCACCTTTCAGGATTCCTTGCGGATACGAATTTTACTGCACAAGTTAAATAACTTAGCAGAAGCATCTGACTCCCTCTGAAGCAAACACAATGTCAAATGAAAAAATAAACCTGTATGGTGGAACCCAAATACAAACAGGTTAAACAAAAAAAAACTTATGGCATGCAATAATAAACGTAACTATCAAGAAGTCAAAAATGCACTGGTTAAATGTAACAATGAACTCTGGTCGACAATCAAATAAACCAAAGCAAGATATAATGCAAAAACAGTCAGCCAGGCAAACATCAAGCATGAAGCCTTCTTTAACCATGTTAGAAACCTCAAAACCCAATCCCAGTGCTGCACAGAATGAATAGGAAATGATACTGCATACTCGGACTCTGAGGACACAGCCAGACTACTAGCATATACATTTAGCTCTAACCTCACCTCTTCTCTCCCCCCTACATTACCAGATCACATACCCACATCTATACCCCTTAAATCTCCCAAGAACAAGTCCTCAAAGCACTTTCCAAAGCCAAGAACATTGCTTCTACAAAGCTGGGTAACATACTAGTCTGCCTACTGGCCAGCCTGAAACAGGGGCTGTCAAAATCCCTAAACAGGATATTCAATACCAGTCTCTAAACAGGCCCTGTGCTGGACAAATGCAGGACAGCAACAGACCTCCCTCTGCACAAAGGTGGGGAACACAACAGACCCAGGTAATTACAGACATTAAGTCTGACCAGCCTCATCTGTAAGGCTATGCAGAGGATAATTATGGAATTAAGACATTAAGTAACTTACATATTCCTAACTCAAGCCAGTTTGGTTTTGTCAAGGACATATCCTGCTGCTTAATACGGTAGACGTCTACGAGAAGGTTACTGAAGCAACGGATTAGGAAAAATCAATGCACATCACATATCTAGACCTTGAAAAGGTGTATGACATCATTCCACACTCCAGTATTGTTGATAAACTCTCTCAGCTAAATGTTAATCCTTATATGACTTGTTGGACAGCAAACTGGCTCACAAACAGAACCTAGGAATTTGAAGTGGGCACCTGTACCGCCTAAAGACCCATCTCTAGTGGTGAGACCCCAGGGTTTAGTCCTTGGACCATCCCTCTTTGACATTTACTAAAGTCAAAGCTAATGCAAAGGGGGTTGTGGCTGACCAGGTTTGCAGATGACTTTAAACTTGGTGCCATCATAAACTCCAGAGAAGCTTCCAAGAGGGCCTTTCCCAAACAAATATGCAGTGTCATAACCACAGACTACAACCAAATGCTAGAAAAATGTAAAATAGTCTCCTTTGGCAAGCATGGCATCTCCCGTAGCTAACACACCTCCTGAAAACTGATTCAGTAGTTAAGGACCTGGGAACCTATAAGGACAACAAATTGTCCTTTGATCACCATGTACCCACTACTGTTAACGTCCATTTTCATGGCACAGCTTTTTAGTAACAGTATGGCGTCTAGGTCCAGGGATGTGATCATGCCACTGTGTCTGGCACCTGTAAGGTGATAATCTATAACAATATAATAACAGCTCTGACTGAAAAATTGTGCTGTGATGTAATTTATATAGATTTAACAGGGTCATACACAAAACACTGATCAATAAAATCAAACAACTAGGTGTCTATGTACTCTTGATAAGATGAGATACCTGCATGGCTTACAAATAGGACATGGCAAGTATCATACAGCAACTGGACAGGAGAAATCACTGGTTACAGTCAGGGTGTCCCACTGGGCTCTGTCCTAGGCCCTTACTTGTTTGGATTGTAACTTTCAGATTATCTTTTTCATCTGAGGTGTTCTACAGTCTATACGCAAATGACTTGAAATCAGGTAAACTGATTAAATATGTTACAGATAGGTCACGTCTGCAAAAGAACTAGGACCATTTTGGCACAGGATAACAATATTCTGATAAAATACATCCAAAACTAAGCATATGAGATTTGGGAGACAAACTGATAGGTGAATATTTGATAAAGCACATAGTGATTGAAACTGTAGATTCATTTAAGGACCCGAGTATATGGGTAAATCCAACTATGAGTTTTTCTAACCATATCAATTGGTTAATGATGGTTATGGGTTGTATAAAGAAAGATTTATAAAGTCTAGGAAATTAAGAAAGGATAAAAACATTGTTTGTTAGTTACATTAGACCCAAACTTGAGTAGGGGACAACAATATGGAAACCTTATAAGAAAACAAGCAAGAATAAACTGGAAATAGTATAACGAAAATATACCAAGGGTATCCATGGATGTGAAAATGTAAGTTATTACGAAAGACTAAAAAAATCTAAACTTGTACATTGTCTCATAGATATCTAAGAGGAGACCTTATTCAGGTATATAGGGCATTTAGAGACAATCTCTAGGAATGTTTGGGGTTATCCAAAAGTAGTCAAGAATCATTAGACAACCCATCTAGAAGATTTTGTAGGAATGAGAAGTGTACTAATTGGTTTCCTAACAGAGCAGTTGATGCATGGAATTGATTGTTTTAATTTAATTTGATAACCATTAGTTTAGATGTTTTTAAGAACACAGCCTGGATGCTTAGTATGACAACTGTTTTGCTATATTGGCAAGCTAGAAGGGCATTAATGCCTGTGTTTGGAATATCTGAACATATGTATATATAATTAGGCCAATGACTGTGTATAACGCCCTCATTGGTATGTCTTAGTACAACTTGAATGACCATAATTTTTTTTCACCAAGAAAATCAGGGGTTTAAAATATAAAAGCTAAACAGACCATCTCAAGGAAATTTGAGTGGAGTATGCTAGAGCCTCTTCATCAGATGAAAACTCCTCAATCTGTCATGAATCTGAAGTTCTGCTGGCTGTCCTGAAGCAAGGCCTTGGACCCCGACGGCTACATTAGAGAAGAGGCAAAGGCCAGTGCCGCTACGGGTGAAGTTGAAGCTGCAGGCCTCAAAGCCATCAGGGCCTTAAGATCCTGCGAAAAAACTTCCCAATCCGACACTGGGGTAGATGGAGTGGGAACATGCCTAGTCTTTTGCTTCTTCACAGGCTTTTCCTGTTGAGAAGAGAAAGAAGGCATAAGCCTAACTTCCAATAATTCTTTGGATAAGGAAGCTGGAGCAGTTCCTGAGTCCTCTGCAATCACTAGCCATAGTTTCCCCAAGTCATCCAAAATAGACGTCTGCATAGTCTTAGACATGCCAGGATCCGCACTCCTAACGGTTTCCATTCTAGTACCTGCTGAGGTAGTGGACCCTACCTCTGATCATACCACCAGGTTTTCGTCAACCTGAAGAGGTACGTCAGAGGAAGCAGGTGCAGCTAAAGAGGATTCAAGCCTAGCTTTGCTAACCTTCCTCTTTACAGAAGGCTCAGAAGTACTCGTGGCACCCTCCATTGCATCTCTAGCCAGACATTTGTAAGTATAAATTCAACAAAGACAAATGACTGCGCAAAGTTTTGGGGACGAAGGCCTGACAAATAGAACAGAACCAGTGGTCGTGAGTAGGGCCCCTAAGCAAAACCAGTGCAGCTCAAGCCCATCTTTATTTGGAATTTGCTTTCCACACCTACACTTGCCATTCCTGGATGACATTAACAAAAGAAAAGGCAGTAGCAATATATTAAAACCCCTACAGGGAACTTATCTGAAGCTGTAAGATGAACTAAGTTTTTCCCATGGCAGACCAAATCTATGAGTCAACCTTTCCGAATGGCGGTAAAAAAGTTCTGAAGATGGTACATGCGGATGTCCCTTTTATGGCTAAAGTTGTCTGGGCCTATGTATGAAATCCCACGTACAGGCAGTGGCTCTAAGCTCTTGTATACAAGCCAGACGTTGGGTCATTTGGGCAGAATACAACCCACATGTAAAGAATACTGCAACATTGAAAACGAGAAGATCTTAATCTCTTCTGTGACATAAACAGAACATGCTGGAGGGATAGATATGTACCAAAGAGAATACCACTGTCTTCTCTACATAAAGCAAAGTACTTCCCTTATTCTAGTCTAAGTTAATCTGGATGAATGGAATGAAGGATTTGAAATAATTGCCAGTGTATAAAAAGAAACTGCACCAATGACTTCAACTCTGGTTTAGCACTCTTGTCCCTTATGAATACTGGTATAATGTAAATGGCCAGCCAGGCTCCGAGTTATTTGTTCTTAAAATTAGAGAGACTTAAAACTTCATGAAAATGCAGGGCTACACTTACAAAGATCCTCATAGATCAATGGCCAGGTAAGTACCTACAAACTGATGAACTGAAGCATTTATGGTTTCATATATGAGCTCTCTAAACATAGTAAAGAATAGATGTGAAAAATCTAGTTGTGCAAAATCTTACCATAACCATAGATGTCCTTTTCTTCCATGCTGCAGTATTCTTAGTGTGGGATTCCCCGCCTCAGGCAACCTGAACGTCAGCGCCTATACAAAAGCTTAACCCTGGTTGCTGTAGGTGCGTGAGACGTCACACGTAGGGCCATAAACCAGGGACCTTAAGTATGACATCTGCATGCACAGACCTCAGAACTTGAAGGCCTGTCAGACAGTCCTAAAGAGAGTAACAAGTGATGTCAGCCAGAAGTGTCAAGTGTCATGCTGGCTAGTCTGCTCTTGGAGAAGAGCAGAGCTTACTAGTGGCTAAGAGTTATATCCATAGTCTAAACTAAATATAGGGGGTTGGAGGGAGGGAAGGAGTACAGCAACATGGAAGAGAAGGATATCTATGGTTATGGTAAAATTTTACACAACTATTCTATGTCATTCTATTCCTACGTTGCAGTATTCTTAGTGTGGGAGAGCACCACAACTTAATTAGACGGAAGGATGGAGGTAGAATTGGAAGATTCCAGAAACCCCTGCAGGTTTGTTTTAGCCAAACCTGCCCTGGCTCTGGAGACGTGGTCCAATTTGTAGTGTTTAGTGAAGGTGTGAATTATGGACCAGGTGGCTGCTTCCAGAATGGATGCTGTGTCCAGCCCTTTGAGGAAGGCTTTGGAAGTAGCCATGCCTCTGGTGGAGTGAGCTCTCACCCCTTAGGTTAACTGCTTGCCATAGAGTGAGTAGCAGAAGGAAATGGAATTTCTGATACAACATGAAATAGTTTCTTTGGAGACCGCCTTGCCCAGACCCCTGGTGTGGAAGGAGACAAATAGTTGGCTAGATTTTCTGAAAGGACTTAGTTTTGTCTAGGTAGAATCCAAGTTGTCTGTGTATATCCAGGGAATGGAGAATCCTCTCACTATTGTTAGCTGGAGAGGGGAAGAAGGTAGGTAGGTGACTGGATTGATTTAAGGACAGTTCGTTGACCACTTTGGGCATGAAGGAGGGGTTAGTGCATAAGGTCACCCTATCCTTGTGGAAGGTAGTATAGGGGGGCTGGCTATGAGAGCCTTAACTCTGACACTCTCCTATCTGAAGTGCTGGCTATCAGCAGTACAGTCTTCCATGTACACATTTGGAGCATAGCCCATGGTAGCTGGCTCAAATGGGGCCAGTCTTTGTCTTAGTTGAGGTCCCAGGGTGGTGGGATGGGTTTTCTAGGTGGTCTGATGTTTAAGACCCCTCTCAGGAAATGTTTTACATCCAGCCTGGATAGCAAAGTGGGATCTAGAGGTAGACAAGCTGAAATGGCTGAAAGGTGGACTTTCAATGAAGAGTAGGAAAGGCCATCCTTAATGAGTTCACACACATAGGCACGGACTAGGGATGGGTCTTCCTGGCCAGAGTCTCTCTCTGTCCTTATGTAGACACCATTTGGAGAATCTCTCCCATTTTGATAAATATGATTTCCTAGTAGCAGGTTTTCTGGCCTCCCCCAGGACTGTAAGAACATTCTCTGAGTAGTGGTATCTGAAAGGGATTAGAAGTCATCACCCAGAATGTCAGGCCTAAGATCGGTCGATGAGTGTGAATTAAGGGTTCCCTTTTGTTGTGTGAGTAGGTCCACCTTGTGGGGTAACTTGTGGTAATTACTCTTGGCTAATAAGAGAAGTAGGGGGAACCAGTGTTGCCTTGGCCAGCAGGGAGTCACCAGCAAGATTGTTGGTTTGTCCTTCATGATTTTCAGTAGGACCTTTTGGATTAGTGGGAAGGGTGAAAATGCATATAGAAACAGTCTCTTCCATGGAATGCTGAAAGCATCCACCCTCCAGGCAAGTGGAGAGTGATCTTTGGTGCAGAATTTGTTCAATTGTCTGTTCTGGGGGGATGCAAACAGATCCACTTGAGGTGTGCCTCACCGGTGGACAATGTCTAGAAAGGTCTCCCTGTTCAACTTCCACTCGTGCTGTAGAGAGGATGTTCTGCTGAGAATATCCACTTGTTTGTTGTCCTGAGAGGGAATGTATGAGGCCTGCAGGGTCAAGTTGTGCCTGGAGGCAAGGTCCCAAATTTGTATAGTTATCCTGCATATGAGGTAAGCTCTCGTCCCTCCTTGTTTGTTGAGATACCACATTACTGTGGTGGTGTCTGTGAAAATTTGAAGGGGCCCGGTAGCAGAATAGGAAGAAAAACCTCCAGAGTCAGAAGAACTGCAGTCATTTCCCTTACAGTGACATGCTTCTTTTGAAGAGTAGGATTCCATGCCTCCTGTACCCTGAAACCTTTGAAGGCGGCTCCCCACCCTAGGTCTGATGAATCTGTATGTAAAGCTGGGTTTGGGAGTGGATTTGAAGTGGTAGTCCTGGGTTGTGAAGAATTTCTCGAGTCCACGGGTTGTGAAGAATTTCTCAAGTCCACCACCTTAGTTCTGTTTTGAGGCAGAGTAGAATGGGAATTTGTTGCTCTAGGCAGTGTAGGTGGTGTGACCACATGTTTTTTCAGGAACCACTGGAACTTTCACATGTGCATTCTTGCTAGGGGAAGTATGGGGATGGTGGCTGCCATCA
Organism: Protopterus annectens; assembly: GCF_019279795.1. NCBI lineage: Eukaryota > Metazoa > Chordata > Ceratodontiformes > Protopteridae > Protopterus > Protopterus annectens. The sequence continues at coordinate 56,336,858 of NC_056743.1, read as the reverse complement.
GCCCCAGGAGTTGCAGGAACTGTCTTGCAGACATCCGTGGAGCTAGTAAAAGGTTTTGGAAGTGCCTGGAGAGTGACAGGACTTGGTCCTGGGGAAGGAAATCCCACATCAGGTCTGTCCTGATCCTGCAGCCCAGAAAGATTTTGTCTTGCTTTGGGAGTATGGAGCATTTGTTTAAGTTGAGGGTGAAACCCAGGTTTTGTAGAAGGGAAGTGGTGAACCTGAGATGATTTTGGAGGAGGTCTTCTGTTTCTGCTAGGAGGAGAATGTCGTCTAGGTAGGGATAGATTTGAACACTTTTGGTCCTGCAGTAAGCAATGGCTGGGACAAGGCATTTTGTGAATAACCTGGATGCAGAAGACAAACCAAAGGGCAAGGCTGTAAACTGAAAATGAGAGGAGGGTACAGTACAATGAAAGAATTTTCTGTTGGGAGGGTTTTATGGGAATAGTACAGTTGTGTACACTTACCATAGATGTAGATGTTCGAGTGTATTCATTGTTGCAGTCATTACATTTGGGTAATCTGCTGGCAGGTTGCCCTCAGTCGGCCTGAATTCCAAAGTCTTGGGTCCTGCGTCGGTTGCTGTCTTCTCTTCCATGACGTCAGGTTGTCAGGGTATAAAACATACAGCCAACGCCATTTTCTTTAGTTTTTCATGCCCCTGATGTCAGTCATCTACAAGCATATACACCACATAGGTTGTAGAAGATAGGGAAGGAAAGATAAACTGTAGAGTGACAGGGGGATGGCAGGAGGGTAACCTGGACTGCAACAGTGAATACACTCAAACATCTACATTTATGGTAAGTGTACACACCTGTACTATGTTCTTCCTGTTTCACTGCTGCAGTCATTACATTTGGGTAGAATCCCAAAGCTATGGTTGGGAGGCTGGGGCTAAACAGCATTAGGTGCGGCTATAAGGTTCTGCAGTACTGCAGTGGCAAAGCCTGCCCTGGACTTAGAATAGAGAGGCAAATGGTAATGCTTCGTAAATGTGTGAACAGAACTCCAAGTAGCAGCCTCTAGAATGTCTTTGGTTGGCACTCCTCTAACAAAGGCTGTTGAAGTAGCTGCAGCTCTGGTGGAATGAGACCTAATGCCCTGGGGCACAGGTTTACCATGGTGTAAGTAGCAGAAACGGATGGAGTGGCTTATCCACTTTAAAATTGTCTGCTTCGAAACAGCCTTTCCTTCCAATCCTGCAACATATGACACTAGCAATTTCTCAGTTTTTCTTAAGAGCTTTAGTCCTGCTCAAGTAGAATCTTAGCTGTCTGTGTACATCCAAAGAATGCAGAATTCTCTCCCCTTTCTTCTGCAGATTTAGATAAAAAGTTGGCAGATTAATTGTTTGGTTAAGAGCCACACTGGAAACCACCTTAGGCATAAACGTAGGATTTGTCCTCAGACACACCCTGTCTGGGTAAAATATGATAAAAGGCTCTACAGCCATGAGGGCCTGTAGCTCTGAAACTCTTCTTGCTTAAGTAATTTCTAGTAGCAGAGCCGTCTTCCATGATAAGAACTTTATATCAGCAGTAGCAGCTGGTTCAAATGGAAGCAGGGTGAGCTTTTCCAACACATAATTGAGGTCCCATGCTGGTAATGGTGATCTTCTAGGAGGCCTTAATTTTTGGCTCCTCTTAGATACTGCTTTAGTAAAGGATGAGAAAAGATTGGTGACTCTGTATTGCAATGAGCCGATATAGCAGAGGCATGGATTTTGATAGATGAGAAAGATAGGCCTTTGTCAAGCATCTCAGTTAAGTATTGTAATATCTGAGGAATATATGATTCTGCTGCATCAGTTCCTTGTGCTTGATTCCAAGCACAGAATCTCTTCCATTTGTCAGCATATGATTTTCTAGTGCTAGGCCTTCTGGCTTCCAAAATGACATCCATCACAGCTTTACTGAGAGGTGTACTTTGTAGGATTACATGATTTGCCATGCTGCCAGGTTCAGAGTCTGTAGTTGATTGTGCAGGATCTGACTGTTTTGCTGGGACAGTAGTTGTGGTCTTTGAGGCAAGGTCCAAGCTGGGTATTGAGACAAGTTCCTTAGGATTGGGTACCAGTATTGGCGGGGCCAGTCCGGGGCAATCAATATCATCTTTGGCTTCTCTTGTCTGACTTTTTAGGAGGACCTTGGGTAGAAGAGGCAGAGGAGGAAAGGCATAAACTGATACGTTTTTCCAACTGAAGGATAGGGCGTCCACTTTCCATGCTTGTCTGTGATAAGTCCTTGTGCAGAATCTTTTCAATTGATAATTTTGAGGAGAGGCATACAGATCTATGTCTGGACTCCCCCATTTCTCTGTTATCATGCTGAAGACGTCTGGATTTAGTTTCCACTTGTGAGGATCCATAAGGTTTCTGCTCAAATCCTCTGCCAGAGTGTTTTGTTTCCCTGGCAGGAATTGAGCTTGAAGATGTATTTGGTAGGTCAAAGCGGTGTCCCACAATGCCATTGTTAATCTGCAAAGGGGGTATGAGTGTGTGCCCCCTTGCTTGTTTATATACCACATGACTGTGGTGTTGTCCATCTTTATCAGTAGTTGTCCTGGATGAAGTAAATCCTTGAAGGCTGTTAGGGCATTTTGAACAGCTAGCATCTCTTTCTGGTTGATATGTAGATGCATTTGTTTTGGTGCCCATATGCCCTGAATGCAACTTCCTGCCATGTGGGGCCCCCAGGCATAATCTGATGTGTCTGTTAAGGTTTGGCTGGCAGGGGGTTGAGTGAATGGCCGTCCCACGTTTTGGTGACAGGCCTTTGCCCACCATAGAAACTCCTGTTGCAGGCAGGGAATGAGAGGAATCATTGTTTCCAGACTGTGTGAATGTTGACTCTACTTTTTAGGTACCATTGAAGTTTCCTCATATGCAGTCTTGCATATGGAATGAGGAGGATGCAGGATGCCATGAAGCCCAGAGCTTGCAGAATTTGTCTTGCAGAAAACTGGGTTTTTGTTGCCATCAGTTTGAAGTAAGTAGTCAGTTGCCTTTGTTTGTCTGGCGTGAGGTAAGCCATCTGGGCAGTTGTATTCAAGCCTGCACCCAGGAATGTTATCTTTTGAGAGGGTACCAGTTGTGATTTCTTTTCATTTATTGTGTACCCTAGGCAAGTTAGAAGCCTTTTTACAAACGCCAGGTGTCGAAGAAGAGTGTCCTTGTTCTCTGCTTGAATGAGACAGTCTAAGTAAGGATAGATTTGTATACTTCTTTGTCTGCAAAATGCAATTACTGGTGCCAGGCACTTTGTAAAGACCCTGGGTGCAGTAGATAAGCCAAAGGGCAGTGCAGAGAATTGGTAATGCATTAAGCCAGCCTTGAATCTGAGGCATCTTCTGCACGACTATGCCTCTTTTAGGTCTAAAGTCACCAGCCAAGCATTCTTGTCCAGCATGGGCAGAAGCTGCTGCAAAGTCAGCATTTGAATTTTGGAATGTCAAGGTATGTGTTCAAAATTGATAAATCCAGTATTGGCCGCCAGGCCTTGTCCTTTCTGGGTACCAAGAACAGTCTTGAGTAAAACCCTTGTCCTTTTTCCTGTTCTGGTACTGTCTGAATGGCCCCCATATCCATGAGGGACGTAACCTGTTTCTGTGCCTCTGCCCATTGATTTTTTTGGCAGATCTGGCCAACCATTTGCCATTGGCGGAGTGTGGAAATGGAATTTGTATCCCTGTGATACAATGTTTAGTACCAACTTGTCCTGGGTTATTAACTGCCAATTTTGAGCAAAAAGTGCTAATTTTCCCCCTATGGGTGCTGCCAAAAGATAAGTGCTTGGTGTAGGCAGAGGGAAGTAATTGGGATTGCTTTCTGTAGGTTTGCGCTTTATCACCTCCAGATTTGTAGGCGGATGTGCCCAATTGCTTTGACCTGTATGAGTCTTGCGCCTGGTATCTGGAACCCTTAGGGCATCTGGATTTGTCCCTTTGAGCTCTGTCGGACACAGGAAAGGACCAATTCTTTGTAGGCCAGTGTCTACTGAATCTTGGTGGCTGTACTTGTAAAAAGTCTTTAACAGTTTGCATAGACTTAGCTTTGTCTTCCATTTTCTTTAAAACCTCTTCTGCCTTAATACCAAACAGGGAATCATGCTGTAAAGGTGCATCTAGCAATTTAGCTTTAACATGATCAGGCAAATTTTGTTCCTTTAACCAGGCATGCCTCCTAATCACAGATCTAGTAACTGCGGCCCTGCAGGAGGTCTCTAAAGAATCAAAACCACATTGTAAAGTATGCTTTCCAACTTGTTCAGTTGCATGCAATAATTCCTGCAATTCTTTATTTTCTGCACATTCTGAAATCAACATCATTTTCTGTTTCAGCAATCCCATAACATATTGCTGTTACTTAAGCATATGAAATTGACAGTTTAAGGCCCTGTTTGCCAAGGTCGCAGATGTATAAACCTTCGTTCCCCATCGGTTCAGTGCCCTTGAATCTCTGTCAGAGGGGGTAGGAGTTTTTGCTGTTGAGGCCTTAACTCCCTTTGGACCCTGTAAAATAGTTTCAGGATCAGCAGCAGGGTTTCTAAATACAAATTTATGTGAGTCAGGGACCCTGTCAGGCTTACTGGGAGCCGGAGGTAAGGAGTCAGGGGTAAAGCTTGACTCCGAAAACACATCATCCACAATGTCTAAAACAGGAGGAATGGCCAAAGGCTTGTGCTGAGGGAGAAGAAGGAAATCCCTGAGCCTCTTTTTTGATTCTGAGAAGTCTTGACTCTCCCAGTGAAAATGCACCCTCAAAGTATGCAAGGTTTCTCCAAATGAGTAATCCTCAGGAGGAGATGCAGAAGGAATAGACTCCTCAGCATCAGAATCCTTATATGGAGGTAAAGATAATTCCTGATCAGAAGAGGAATCTGAAGAAATAGAAACCTGATCTGAAGATTCATAATCAGTGTCTTGCCTAGGCCTCTTATCTTGAGGGGGATGGGTACCCCTGATCAAGGTAATAAGGTCTTCAGCCATTTTGATCATCTGTTTTTTAGACATAGAGGCCTGTGCACGTGGCTCAGGTGCCGTTTTTTTAGTTTTAGAAGTTGCTTTTGTCTTTGATTTTGCAGCTATCGTCGGTTTGATATACAAATGTTGAGGTCTGAATACACCCTCAGAAGCCGGTGCCTGCTCAGCAGCTCTGGACCCATCTGAGGGAGATACATCCATCAGTCCAACACCTTGAGAATCTTGCGGCATGCCAAACTCCACATGGGTGTCAGTAGAGGCCTGCAACTTGAAGGTAGCGGGTATCAGGGGTTGTGAAAGCACCTCACTGAGTACCGGCGAACCGGCGACTAGCTTAGGAGAAGCTTCGTCGTTGGTTTAGGATCTCAACTGCCTTTCTCTGTCCTTTTCCTTGCGTTTTTTATGTACTCCGGTAGTCGGACTGCTATCCGATGACATTTCTGAGTAGTTAAATCTGTTTCCAAATTACAGTGATGCAAAAATATACAGACGCTTAATAGTGCGTTGGTTAAATCTAACACAAAACCAACAGCCAGGCACGTTGTGATCAGGGCCTAGGCAAGGAATACAGTATAAATGGAAATCCTTAGGAGGTATTTGCTTCCCACAAGTAATACAATTATTAACTTTTTCTGACATCGGTAAAAAGCAAGAAAAAAATTTCCCCAATGGGGTACTTAGCTTTAGTGAAGACTTCGGTTCTGAAACTCAAACTCGAATGTTTCAGTAGTTGGCCGACCGGCACTTGCGAAATGCTTCTGCTTCGGGCACTGCGCGGCAAGAAAGACAAAAGAAAATGGCGTCGGCTGCATGTTTTATACCCCTGATGACCTGACGTCATGGAAGAGAAGACAGCAACCGACGCAGGACCCAAGACTTTGGAATTCAGGCCGACTGAGGGCAACCTACCAGCAGATTACCCAAATGTAATGACTGCAACAGTGAAACATGAACAACATATGGAGATAAGCCTCCTTTAGATCTACAGTGGCCATGTAGGCCTGGGCTGGGATTAAAGGGAGAAGAGTTTGAAGGGATAGCATCCTGAATGATGGTGCTTTTAGGAACTGGTTTAGGAAGGACAGGTCTAGTATTGGTCTCCAAGGCCCATCTTTTTTGGGAATCAGAAAGAGTCTGGAGTAAAATTAATTTCCTTCCTGCCCTGGAGGGACAGGTTCTATTGTCCCTAATTTTAAGTGTAGTAGAATGTGAGGAAAGAAGTGGATTTGATTCTTGGGTGGAAAGGCGATGGGCCTTAGGATGGGTTTCTCTTTCCAAGAAAGGAAGTATTCATTTTGAATGATAGCCAGTATCCACTGGTCTAATGTGATGTTTTTTTCAAAAAGGGAGGCAATGGGGGAGGCAGGCTGACAAAGATAGATGGGCAAGGTAGTCGCACATTGTTGCGTGCACTTCTATCCTGAAAAGGCAGTTTTGGAGTAAGGTGTGAGGTAACAGGTCTGGAGTAGGTTTGCCTCCTGGTTCCTCTCCTGTGCCTGGTAGAGGAGGGGGTGCCAGAGGAAGGAGTTCTCCTGACAAAAGAAGTCTTTGCAGGATAATTCCTGTAGTACGTAGGAATAGGAGACACAAGCAAATGCTTGGTGTCCTGCAGGTCCTTACTTTTCTCCTGCAGGTTTTTAAAAAGTTCTGCAGACGGTTTGCCAAACAAGAGGTTATGGTCTAATGGGACATCCATAATTTTAGGTTTGAAATCCTCTGGGAGTGGTTGGAGGCAAAGCCAAGAGTATCTGCAGAAAACTGAAGCAGAAGCTCCAGACCTAGCAGACTCCTCTGCAGCATCACAACTGCACCTAATGGAATGTCTGAATACCCGAGAAGCCAGTGACAGTTTAGATGCTATCTCAGGTTTAGTAGGGCAGTCAGGGGTGGCAGCCAAGAGATTGGAGGCTTTTAAAACTAGGTCCAGGGCATTTTACCATGTTATTTTGGTAACTGATAGCTCAGAAGGCCAGGTTGGGGGAGGTGTACACTTTTTCCCCCAATCCTGTCCATGCTTTTGCTATCCTTATCAGTGGTCAGAAGAGATGCTGAAGGAATCAGCCTGGAATGCTTGCCAGGAGAGACAGCATTATTGTAGGGTTTCCCATGGGAAGCTTAACCAAGAATGTTTGGTCATCAGGCACTATAGAACCTGTCCGGTCTCTTAGGAGCAGGTGGTTGTGAGTCTGGATTCTTGGATGCAGAAGTATCCAGATAGGCAGGTAAGACAGGTGGGATGGCTGACGGGGAGGGCGATTCCACTTGAAAAAAGTTCAAAATACCGCCACTGGGTGTCAGTCATCTGGGTAGTGTCCCATTTGAAGTATTCTTTCATCTTTTTAATTGCTTCCCCAAAGATAATATCCTCTGGTGGGGAGTCCCCTTCGATGGATTCCTCATCTGGGGAATAGTATTCCAGAGGAGAGGCAATTTGTGAGCTATGAGAAACAGACTCATCAGGTTGACAGACGAGATCGGACAAGAGTCCCTGTGGACTATGATGTTTGCAGATGACATGTGATATGTAGTAAGAGTACAGAACAGGTTGAGGAGACCCTGGAGATGTGGAGATGTGCTCTAGAGAGGAGAGGAATGAAGGTCAGCAGGACTAAGAGAGAATATATGTGTGTGTGAATGAGAGGGAGGCTAGAGGAATAGTGAGTATGCAGGGAGTAGAGTTGGCGAAGGTGAATGAGTTTAAATACTTGGGATCAACAGGTCATAGTAATGGTGAGTGTGGAAGAGAGGTGAAGAAGAGAGTACAGGCAGGGTGAAGTGGGTGGAGAAGAGTGTCAGGAGTGATTTGTGACAGACAAGTACCAATAAGAGTGAAAGGGAAGATTTAAAAGTGGGTAGTGAGACCAGCTATGTTACATGGGTTGGAAACAATGGCTTGACAAAAAGGCAGGAGTCAGAGCTGGATGTGGCAGACAAAGATGTTAAGATTTGCAGTGGAAGTGACAAGGATGGACAGGATTAGGAATCAGTATATTAGAGGGTCAGCTCTGGATGGAGGGTTTGGAAACAAAGCCAGAAAGGCGAGATTGTGTTGGTTTGGACATGTGCTGAGGAGGGATGTTGGGTATATTGGGAAAAGGATGCCAAGGATGAAGCTGCCAGGTAAGAGGAAAAGAGGAAGGCTTACGATAAGGTTTATGGATGTGGTGAGAGAGGACATGCAGGTAGTTGTTGTGACAGAGCAAGATGCAGAGGACAAGAAAAAATGGAAAGAGATGACCCGCTGTGGCGACCCCTAATGGGAACAGTCGAAAGAAAAAGAAGATGAGTAGTAAGGTTCTAAATTCTCCTCCTCTCATTCTTAGGTAGTAGTCAAGGGGAGAGAAGTGGCAGAGGCAGGCCTAGCACTAAGCACTGGAATAGTGGAGGGGGAGAGGTTGTGGGCCTAAGAGTCATAAAAGCCTGCATCAAGGAGTTAGTAAATGATTACCAGTCTGGGACTCCTTCAGGGGTAGGCGTCAAGGTGTTTGCTTTTTTTTGTTTTCGCTTGGAAGGCGTAGGTCTGGGAGAAGGCCTGGGTTCTGGGGCCTGGGCTTCAGGTAATGGCATCCCGGTCGGTCGTCCAACTGTTTCTGGTTCCCCCTCGACATTGGTAAGGACCAACATCTGTGCCGTCTCAGAGGACATGCAGACAGTTACTTCTGAAGCGACTTCCTCAGTGGGAGCCGTCGAAGTATACTGTTCAATTGGACATCCATCAACCACTAGATCAGAAGCTGGCTGGATGTCGAATGGCGGAGAGGCAACAGAGGTAGTCCCGGAAAAGTACAGTTGTGTACACTTAACATAAATGTAGATGTTAGAGTGTATTCACTGTTGCAGTCATTACATTTGGGTTATCTGCTTGCAGGTTGCCTTCAGTCGGCCTGATTAACAAAGTCTTGGGTCCTGCATCGGTTGCTGTCACTTCTTCCATGACGTCAGGGGTATAAAACATGTAGCGGACCCCTTTACATCAGTTTTTCTTGACTCAGATATCAGGTGCACCCCTAATGGGAAGCAATTAAACATAAAAGCACAAATATATACCTCCAACAAAAAAGCAAATACACCAAAAAGGCTTTTAAGCATAGTAAAGGAAAGTAGAGGTATAGCCAAAAGAAGTTAGGGGGCTGGAGGGAGGGTAACCAGGACTGCAACAGTGAATACACTCTAACATCTACATTTATGGTAAGTGTACACAACTGTACTATGTTCTTCGTGTTTCACTGTTGCAGTCATTACATTTGGGTAGATTCCCAAAGCTATGGTTGGGAGGAGGAGTTTAGATAGCATTAGTGCCTGCTATAAGGCCCTGCAAGACTGCAGTGGCAAAGCCAGTTCTGGATTTAGAGAAAATTGACAAATGATAAAGCTTGGTGAAAGTATGTACAGAACTCCAGGTAGCAGCTTCTAGGATGTCCCTGGTAGGGACGCCACTGAGAAAGGCTGTAGAGGTAGATGCAGCCCTGGTGGAGTGAGGTCTGATCCCCTGTTTTTCCATGGTGCTTATAGCAGAAATTAATGCAATGGCTTATCCATTTAGAAATGGTTTGCTTTGAAATAACCTTCCCCTCTGCCCCTGCAGCAAATGCTACCAGCAGTTGTTCAGATTTCCTTTGAGGTTTAGTCCTGTCCAAGTAAAATCTAAGTTGTCTGTGCACATCTAAGGAATGCAGTATCCATTCCCCTTTATTCTGTGGATTGGGAAAGAAGGTTGGAAAATGAATGGACTGATTAAGAGCCACACTGGATACCACCTTGGGCATGAAGGATGGATTGGTTCTGAGGGACACCCTGTCCACATGAAAGATGATGAAAGGTTCCACTGCCATAAGGGCCGGTAATTCAGATACCCTTCTAGCTGAAGTGATTGCTAAAAGGAAAGGTGTTTTCCAAGAAAGAAATTTTAAGTCTGCAGTAGCAGCTGGCTCAAAAGGAGGTAGAGTGAGTTTCTCCAAGACAAAGTTAAGGTCCCAGGCTGGGGTTGGAGCTCTCCTAGGTGGTCTCAAATTTTTGCCCCCTCTGAGGAACTGCTTGAGCAGTGGATGAGAGAAGAGGGGAGGTTCTGTGTTATAATGAGCAGAAATGGTTGAGGCGTGGATTTTAATGGAGGAAAAAGACAGGCCTTTGTGAAGCATCTCAGTTAAGTATTGTAAAATCTGAGGTAAATTGGGCGCTGCTGTGCTCAATCCTTGAGATTGGTTAGAGGCACAGAATCTTTTCCATTTTTCAGCATAAGATTTTCTAGTACTAGGCCTCCTTGCCTCTAAGATGATATCCATCACAGATTAGCTGAGGAATGGTAAAGGAGAGATTAAGTAATTAGCCAGGCTGCAAGGTTCAGTGTTGGAAGCTGAGGGTGCAGAATCTAGTTCTCCTGCTGAGACAGCAGGGAAGGAGTCTGAGGCAGGTGCCATGGAGATAACCATGACACGCTGCACAGGAGGGGGTACCAGTGTTGGCGCGACCAGTCTGGAGTAATTAAAATCATCCTTGGTTTGTCCCGTTTGATTTTTAGTAGTACTTTGGAGAGCAGAGGCAGAGGGGAGAAGGCATAGACTGATAGGTTTTTCCAGCTGAAGGACAGAGCATCCACTTTCCAGGCTTGTTTGTGGGGAGGCCTAGTGCAAATTTGTCCAATTGGTAGTTCTGGGGAGAGACAAACAGATTTATATTTGGGCTCCCCCATTTGCTTGTCAACATGTAGAAAATCCTTGGTTCCAGTTTCCACTCATGTGGGTCCATGAGGTTTCTGCTTAGTCCGTCTGCCAGTGTATTTAATTTTCCTGGCAGGAACTGAGCTTGTAGGTGCACTTGGTAGCTCAAGGCTGTGTTCCACAATGCCATGGCTAGACTGCAGAGGGGGTAAGAATGTGTACCCCCATGCTTGTTTATGTACCACATAACAGTGGTGTTGTCCGTATTTACCATTAGTTGTCCTGGAAGAATGTGGTCCTTGAATGCTGTCAGAGCATTCTGTACAGCTAACATTTCTTTTGGATTGATATGCAGGTGCATTTGACTTGGGTTCCATTTGCCCTGAATGCACTTCCCTGCCAGGTGAGCCCCCCATGCATAGTCTGACGCATCTGTTGTTAGGGTTTGGGCGGCAGGGGGTGGTGTGAAAAGTAGTCCCTTGTTTTGGTGGCAGGCCTCTGCCCACCAAAGGAAGGCTAGGTGCAGGCAAGGTATGATAGGAATCATTGTTTCTAGGTCTTGAGAATGTTGACATAATAGGCTTTTTAGATACCACTGTAGTTTCCTCATATGCAGTCTTGCATATGGAATTAGAAGAATGCAGGAAGCCATGAACCCCAAGGTTTGCAGTATTTGTCTTGCAGATAGCAGGGTTTTTGTGGCCACTTGTTTAAGTAGGATGTCAAATGAACTTGCTTTTCTGGCGTGAGGTAAGCCATCTGGGAAATTGTATTCAAGTTTGCACCCAGGAATATAATTTGTTGACAGGGTACCAGGTGTGACTTCTTTTCGTTTATGGTGTACCTCAGACAAGTTAGAACTCTTTACAAAAGCCAGATGGATTCAAAAGTATGTCCTGGCTTTCTGCCTGAATTAGACAATCGTCCAGGTATGGGTATATTTGAATATTTATTTGCCTGCAAAATGCAATAACTGGAGCTAGGCACTTTGTGAATACCCTGGGCGCAGTAGATAAGCCAAAGGGCAGTGCAGAGAACTGATAGTGCGTGTAGCCTGCTTTGAAGTGTAGGTATCTTCTGCAAGATTCCCTGTTTGGGATGTGCAGGTATGCTTCTTTTAAATCTAGTGTTGCCAACCAGGCATCTTTGCTAGCATAGGAAGTAACTGGTGAAGAGTCAGCATCTTGAACTTTGGAATCTCCAAAAAGCTGTTAGTAGACAGGTCCAGGATAGGACGCCACAAATTGTCCTTTCTGGGTACCAGGAAAAGTCTAGAGTAGAAACCTTGTCCCTTTTCCTCTTCTGGTACCAGCTGAATAGCCCCAATGCTGAAGACAGAAAGTACTTGTTTTTGGGCTTCTGCCCACTGATTTGGGGGTAGGTCCAGCCACCCACTTCATGTTGGCAACGTGTGGAAGTGAAATCTGTATCCCTGGGACACTATATTTAAAACCCATTTGTCCTGGGTAATGAGTTCCCAATTCTTTGCATGAAGAGCAATCTTTCACCCCAAAGGGGCAGTCAGTTGATAAGTGCTTGGAAATTTTAAAAGGAAGTCATTGAGACAGTTTACCATAGGGGGGAGTCTTATTATTCCCAGACTTGGAAGTGGAGGCCACCCCACTGCTTAGCTGTGTGTGTCCCCTGGGACTGAAACCTGGGTTTTTTTCTGCGTCTGGGTTTGGCTTGAGAAGACCTGGAAGGGGCTGGAAAGGAACAATTCTTAGAGGGCCAGTGCCTACTAAATCTAGGAGGCTGAACTTGTAAAAAATCTTTAACAGTTTGTATAGATTTAGCTTTATCTTCCATCATTTTAAGAACTTCCTCAGCCTTGTTGCCAAACAGGCGGTCCTGATTTAAAGCAGCATCCAACAATTTAGCTTTAACATGATCAGGTAAAGATTGCTCCTTAAGAACACAGACCCAGTAACAGCAGCCCTGCAAGAGGCCTCTAATGAATCAAAACCACATTGCAAAGTATATTTTCCAACTTGTTTGGCAGACTGCATTAAATCCTGTAATTCTTTATTTTCCTGTCAGGAATCAACATTTTCTGACTAAGCAGTCTAATAACATGTTGCTGATATTTTAACATATGAAACTGGCAGTTTAAAGCCCTAATGGCCAAGGTTGCAGAAGTGTAAACTTTCTTACGCCACATATCCAGCACCCTGGAGTCTCTATCAGAAGGGGTAGGATTTTTAGCAGTAGAAGCCTTAATGCCCTTGGGCTCCTGTGAAATAGTCTCTGGATCTGCAATAGGATTTTTGAAAGTGGGACTCGGGGACCCTGTAGTATTTGTCAGGTTTTCTGGGAGCAGGAGGCAAGGAATCAGGGGCCAAACTAGATTCCAAGAAAGCATCATCAACAATGTCTAGTACAAGAGGAATAGCTAAAGGCCTATGCTGAGGTAGGAGAAGGAAATCCTTAAGCTTTTTTTTGAATCAGAAAAATTCTGGCTTTTCCAGTGGAAATGCTCCCTTAGAGTATGTAAGGTTTCCCCAAAAGAAAAATCCTCAGGAGGGGAAGCAGAGGGAATAGAGTCCTCTGCATCAGAATCCTCATAAGTAGGTAAGGGCAAATCCAGATCATCAGAAAAGTCAGAAAAAACAGAATCCTGATCAGAAGATTCAAAATCAACCTCAGTCCTAGGCCTCCTAGAAGGGGGGGGGGTTAGCTACCCCTGATTAGAGTTATTAGATCTTCAGCCATTCTTATTTGTTTTTTAGGCATAGAGGCCTGAGCATATGGCCTGTGCATCGTTTCTTTAGACATGGATCGAGATTTAGGCCTAAGTAATGAAGGAGGCGTCAATTTAATATGCAAGTCCGTAGGCCACAATACACCCTCAGAAGCCGGTGACTGCACAACAGCTCCAGACCCATCCAAGGTAGAGGCATCCGCAGGTTCCATAGTCGAAGAAGCATCTTGCGGCATACCGGACTCCAAATGGGTCTCAGTAGAGGCCTGCAAATCTGAAGTAGTGGGTATCAGTGGCTGCGAAAGCGCTTCACTGGGTACCGGCGAACTGGTGACTAGCTTAACGGAAGCATCGTCGGCAGCTTTGGACCTAGATGGTCTGTCTCTGTCTTTATCTTTATGTTTTTTTTGGAATGTCAGTAGTTGGATATCTTACCGAAGCCATTTCTAGATAATTAAACAGAGTACCGAAATAGTTTGAAGCAAAAATGAACAGAAGACTAATAGTTCGAGGATTGAACAAGGCACAAAACCGACAGTGAGGGACGTTGTGGTCTGGGCCTAGGCAAGGAATGCAGTACGAATGAAAATATTTATGAGGTATTTGCTTTCCACAAGGTAATACAATTGTTAACTTTTATTGACATCGGTTTAGAGCAAGAAAAAGGATCCCCAACGGGGTACTTAGCTTTTTTGAAGACTTTGGTTCTGAAACTCGAAAATGAAAATTTCAGGAGTCGGCCGACCGGCACTTGCGAACTGCTTCTGATTCGGGCACAGTGCAGCAAGAAAGACTGGGGCAATGGCGTCGGTTGCATGTTTTATACCCCTGACTACCTGACGTCATGAAAATGAGACAGCATCCGACACAGGACCAAAGACTTTGATATTCAGGCCGAGTGAGGGCTACCTGCAAGCAGATAACCCAAATGTAATGACTGCAACAGTGAGACACGAAGAACATCATGAGTTAGAAGTCAGGGATCAAACTGAGGAAGTAAACAGGCTAAGGGATTACATTAGGTATCGATTACTCAACATTTTGGAGTACAGAGTCCGAGGAAGTATCAAAAAGAAGAGAGGGCCAATGTGGCTATAAAGGTGTGTGAGACTACGAGTGGGGTAAATGAGAGGATATACAAGAAGTGGGTAGGAAAATGTGGCCCCTAGAAGGCGGCAAGCAGAATGGTAAACAAGATGGTGATAGCAGTAAAGGCTCAAGATTAAAGGGAGTTGGCAAAATGGGTTAAAAATAAAATCGGACTTTTATGTACCTAGTAAAAAATCAAAAAGACACCGAGACCTGACTAGCTGTGCAAAGATGTGAGGCAGATCCCAGAGGACTGGGAAAAAAACAGAAGAACTGAATGAATACAATTGAAAGCAAGGGTCAGATGCCATGCCACCTGTAGGGGTGTTGGGCAAAGCAGGAAATAATGCAGGCAGGTACCCAAACCGAGATGGAGGGCACGAAGAAGAACATGCAAGACCTTATGGAAGTTAAAGCATAAGAAGACTGAATGCCACCATCAGCCCTCTGAAATCTGGGCAGTGTACTGGCAGGAACCCTGATGTGAAATTTTCAACAGATCATTGGCTAGAGTGGTAGTGCCAGAAGACTATAACTGTGACATCTGACATGGTGGGGTGGAAGCAGAAAAAATCTGGGAGAATGATATATAGGGGCTTAACCACAGTAGTAAATAAATCATACTGACGAGGTGGGCTGCTTCTTGGAGGGAAAAATCTCCAGGACAGCTGCCACATGGGTCAAGGTGAGAACGAGCTGTTAAGCATACCTGATATGGTCTGGGTTGCAGATAAACTTAATAGGTGTATTAGCTGGTATATCTAGGCTTAACCGAGGCCTTTGACTAGGTTACACGTGAAGAGTAAAAAAAATAAAAAAATGGATCTCAGCACCAGAAATAAAAAACTCACTAATTTTAATCCAAATACAAATAGCAGAGCTTTCAGGAATAATCCCTTCTTTAATGCATATAAATCACAGTTCAAGTACAGAGTTTTTAAATACAGCACATGATCCCATAGAGCTCAGCTTGTTATACAGAGAACCTAAAGTTTAAAGACACAGTAGCACATATAAAAAGCACATTCAAATGCAACTTAAACAGCAGCATTCATTCATGCCAGGAAAACTAGAAGACAGAAGTAAAAGACCAAGAGTGATGAACTGAACTCCAAATCTGAACTGTATGAGAGAGACATGAAGTCTGAGGGAAAGTGCCAGGAATAAGGAAAGCAACTGGTGCAATACAGTGGGGGTAATGTCTGGTGCAGTACTGCGGGGGTAATGCTGATCCTGTATTCTTTAACATGTCTGTTTCAGACATCTGAGGGAACACAGGACAGGTCCAACCTCTTCACTGTTGACACAAAGACAAATGCACAGCAGAAGTGCAGCGAAAGAATCAATGGAGGAATGTGGAAATACTGACCAGGTGAGCAGAAGGGCAGCCAGTGAGGACCAGTGCAGAGAAATGCAAAGTAGCACACAAGCCACAAGAGCCTGAAGTATCTGCTGAGGGGAGAGCAGCCCGTTGGTATTCTGGTCACAAGAGGACTGGGACATCATGAGCAAAGTGACAGGGTAGTAGTAACGTCAAAGAGAATGCTGGGGTGTATACTACTGCACCGTGGACAGTCCACATCATGAAGACTACATGCACTTCTGGAGGCTATATGTTGAAAGGGACATCAGACTGCTGGCAGGACACAGAAAAAATACAGGAAAGGGGACATATGTCCAGACACTTGGAGAACTGGAGATCTTAATAACAGAGCAAATGAGATGTGGAAAACCGCTATGGATAAAACACGCCCATGTCTGTTAGATGTGAAGGGGGTCATAATTATAAAGGAAGGGAAGAGGGGGCGGGAGTAAGGCATCAGACTGTAGCCGCTAACTACTCCCTAGAGATCTGAAAATAATTTGTTTACAGAAAGAGTCGCAGACTTTTCAAACACACTGTCAAGAATGGTTAATCAAGATGGAATCCACAAAGGCATTCAGAATGGAACTAAGACAGGTGGAGAAAAGGTGAGGGGAATGCAGAGATTGGGGGGGCAATACACTGCTACATGCATTTAAAGGGCAAAGTCAACAGGCTACATGCATTTAAAGGGCAAAGTCAACAGGCTTAAAAGTTTCTTTCTGCCATCTAAAATGTGACGCAATGGGACAGACAAGTCTCAGTACAGCGAGACGGTGTTTGGAAGTGCAAGGCCTACAGTGAGCCTAGCATGGGTATCGTGTTACTGGTGGAGTAAACATTTTCTCTCTCACCATGTCTCCACAGATTTAAGAGAGATTTCACAAGTCTAGTAAAGTATTAAGAATGACAGAAGTAAAAGTCAGCTCAGGGGAGGCAAAGGTAGTTGAACACTTTCTTCTGACCCTAGTCCAAACTCAAAGACAGGCTTTAGGGACTGGATGATGTGCCACAGAGTCAAACATAACAGAGTAAGTGGTACCTTCTCCTACATCACACTCCAAATATCAGCTGCTGAAGATCTAATAGTCAAACATAACAGAGTAAGTGGTACCTTCTCCTACATCACACTCCAAATATCAGCTGCTGAAGATCTAATAGTCAAACATAACAGAGTAAGTGGTACCTTCTCCTACATCACACTCCAAAGATCAGGTGCTGAAGATTTAACTCTGATTGTGGCTGCTATTGCTGGCACTGAGTAGGATGTTGATCTTCTGCCAGAGGGGGTGATCACTGCATATCAAGGACATAGGCTGATATGGTGGACTTCACAGAAGGTGGAAACCTTGGTCGTGAGCTGTCCTAGGTCCCCTGTACTAATCCTCTCTGGTGTCTTCTTGGCCTCACTGAAACATCCCTCTACCCATTCCCTGCACTGGGTTTTCTCCACTGCTACAAACCTTCAAACATTTAGGTAGGCATCTTAACTTACAGCAGCACTTTCAGGATGCTACTGAAGCAGTGGTACTCACTGGACCCTCCAATGCTATGCTCCAGAGTCTATAAAAAAAAACATTGTGGTCTTTCATTTTACTACAAGGACCAGACTACTCATACAATGAATGTCTTAATTTTCCAATTTTGGATGTTAGGATGAATTCCAAAAAGGAGAAGCAGTAAGAAAGAAATGGAGTTCCTGGGGCCTGAAGTAGTACTTCATGTTGACACAAGAATGCACCGCTGCACACATCCACTTCCTGCCTGTGGATGCTTGAGAATATGAAAGGAACTAACCAGAAAGATGGTTCCCAGAAAGTGAAAAAAGTCAACCCACTCGAAGGATCCCTGAAATCAGCTCCGACAGTTATAGGTGTACAGTATTTATAAGTCAGAAATACAAGTTAAGTATTAAAATTCACTGAAAGAAATGCTTGGCTTATGATGATGCAAATTTCCTGAAAAGAAAAGTACATTTTTAAGTAAAATTATAAAAAAAAAACAGTTCCAAAAAGGATTGCATCAAATAAAAGATGTAAGAGCATTCTTCATAAATAATGAAAACCTTTGCTGTACAAGGAGTACATTATTATACGCAGGACTGGATGTCACAGGTCAGCCTAGATCTAAACTAGAAATCAGTCAGGTTTATTTAGGTTACTCATGACAAAATTTATGCTCAGACTTGAGTAGCAAGTGGTAGAACATAAAATGCCAAACCTTGTACTTCTGTTGGAGGTCAGTAAGAATGTGTAAATTCCAGACAGTTTCCACTTGCCATCAAACCAGTTCTGTCCACTAAGCACTAGTCATAGTCATCACTAAATGTGCCAAGGCTTCAGGAGAAGTACCAACATTACATTTTATCATCACACAATGTCACTCTCAGTGCTATCAGAACCCTCTACACATCATATTACAATGTAGACTACAATGTAGACACTCGGGTGTAGGACAACCCTCGACACATCATCATACAATGTACACACTCAGGTCTGTGATACCCCTCGACACATCATACAATGTACACACTCAGGCATATGATAACCCTCTACACATCATCATACAATGTACACACTTAGGCATATGATAACCCTCTACACATCATCATACAATGTACACACTCGGGTGTATGATAACCCTCTACACATTATTACATATCATACAATGTATACACACATGTCTATGGCAACCTTCTACACATCATATTACAATGTACACACTCAGGTCTATGATACCTCTCGACACATCATCATACAGTGTACACACTCGGGCGCATGATAACCCTCTACACATTATTACTTATCATCATACAATGTACACACACACAGATCTAAGGTAACCCTCTACACATCATACAATGTACATACTCGGGTATATTAACCCTCTACACATCATCATACAATGTATACACACAGGTTTATGATAACCCTCTACACATTATTACATATCATTATACAATGTACAAACACAGGTCAATGGCAACCCCCCTACACACATTCATACAATGTACACACTCAGGCCTATGATAATCCTATACACATCATTATACATCATCATACAGTGTACACACACAGGTCTATGATAACCCTCTACACATCATATTACAATGTGCACACTCGGGCGTATGATAATCTTCTACACATCATTACACATCATCATACAATGTACACACACAGGTCTATGGTAACCCTCTACACATCATATTACAATGTGCACACTCGGGCGTATGATAATCTTCTACACATCATTACACATCATCATACAATGTACACACACAGGTCTATGGTAACCCTCTACACATCATATTACAATGTGCACACTCGGGCGTATGATAATCTTCTACACATCATTACACATCATCATACAATGTACACACACAGGTCTATGGTAACCCTCTACACATCATATTACAATGGACACACTCAGGTCTATGATACCCCTTGACACATCATCATACAGTGTACATACTCGGGTGTATGATAACCCTCTACACATCATTACACATCATACAACGTACACACACAGGTCTATGATAACCCTCTACACATCATATTACAATGTACACACTCAGGCATATGATAACCCTCTACACATGATTACATATTATCATACAATGTACACACACAGGTCTACGGTAACAGTCTACACATCATCATACAATGTACATACTCAGGTCTATTATACCCCTCGACACATTCTCATACAATGTACACACTCTGGCGTATGATAACCCTCTTATACGTCATTAAACATCATCATACAATGTACACACACAGGTCTATAGTGACCCTCTGCACATCATTGCATATCATCATACAATGTAAACACACAGGTCTACAGTAACCCTCTACACATCATCATACAATGTACACAAGCTGGCATATGATAACCCTCTACACATCATTACACATGATCATACAATGTACACACACAGGTCTATGATAACCCTCTACACATCATATTACAATGTACACACACAGGTCTATGATAACCCTCTACACATCTATTAAACATCTCACATTAGTTAGTCTTACAATGACAACTCATGGATTTCTGCAATCTCACTAATTTGCTATAAGTAGAGTATATATAATTTATAAGTCTCTTTCATGGAATGTTCTAGAAAATTATAAAGCAGATAAAGCATGCTGAAATGACAGCGTTACTAGTTGTAAACAACTATATAATGTACTCAGCTAGCTCAACAGTTCTGATCTCCTGAATGAATGACAAAGGGAAGCTTTCAGCTCAGCAGTTACACCAGCAATACACTCTGCCAACTGTTCATCATTATCTAAAATCATGCCTCTAAACTGCTGACCAGATATACTCCGAATGAACACATATATGCATTTGTGTGTATATATCTGAATGTATATATCACCCCTTTACCTCTCTTTTATGGTACACATCTTCTCACTATAACAAATGAGACCATCTACTGCTCTGCAAATGCTGTATTCAAACGTTACTCATGCACATCTTGTATTACTGTACCCTAGACTGTGCTGCAAACTGGTCAGTTCTGATTACTGCCCCACCACTGTACCCTAGACTGTGCTTGACACTGGTCAGTTCTGATCACTGCCCCACCACTGTACCCTAGACTGTGCTACAAACTGGTCAGTTCTGATCACTGCCCCACCACTGTACCCTAGACTGTGCTGCAAACTGGTCAGTTCTGATCACTGCCCCACCACTGCACCCTAGACTGTGCTTGAAACTGGTCAGTTCTGATCACTGCCCCACCACTGTACCCTAGACTGTGCTTGAAAGTGGTCAGTTTTGATCACTGCCCCACCACTGTACCCTAGACTGTGCTTGAAACTGGTCAGTTTTGATCACTGCCCCACCATGGTAAACAAACTTAAATTAATGAATAAAGACAAATATGCCTTCAAAATATATACCCCCATAACCTTATGATTTAAGTAAAATGTATTTTGCTATAATTAAATAAAACTATGCCTCTGCTAAGGCTGGGTACTTGTTCACATTTATTTTGCCAAAGGAAGGCATTAAGAAGTAATGTTACCCAATTCTTTTTTTTCTTCTTTGCATCACTCTCCATGTTGCTGCCGATGCTCGAATGGCTCGTAGCGCTGTTAACACTCGACATGCTGTCAGATGAATGCTGTCTATGGATTTGCAGGTCACCAGGTTGAGTAGGTCTACTCCCTACAGGAAAATGTTTTAAGACAGAATTAAAAATCTGATTTAGTCTGAGGTGCCGAACAAAATCAAACTGGAAATAAGTAAATAAGTAAAATATACATCCTGCAAACAGCAATACTCAATACTTGTAATACAGTAAAACCTGTAAACATGTTATTAAATGTACTGGAAAAATGAAAAAAAATGAAATTAGTCCTTAAAAACCCCACAAGCCTTGTTTAATGCTTTGTCTAAATGAATATCAGGTCCCTCCTATTCACAAATTTTATTCATATATGTCTCTAGCATTTACCAACAGTAAACAGTATGAAGATTCTATGCATTTCTCAATTGTATCATATAAAGTTAAATTTTTCAGACGATACAACAGGATCACACTTAAGCATATGGGGCAGACTTGGGAAAAGAAATATAAAATACATTATGTATAGTCTTGTATACATAAAAATATTAAGTCCATACGTTAAATGAAGATAGACCTTGGAAAAATGGACTACCATTAACAGATGGTACTATATACACAGTAATAAGAAAGACACAGAAGAAAAAGATTAAAGAACTAGATTTTCAGAGCAGATGATAAATGGGGTGGGTCTATATTAAAACAGCAAAGAGGCATTTAAGTGATCGCCTCTTCGACGACACAAAGAGCGAACGCACTAAAGTGCGAACACTCAGAACACCGATTTCTTTCCTTGGGAAAGAAATCAGAAATCAGTAGCACTAACACACAAACACACACACTTTCAAACATTACAGTGTTGGGGACTGTGCTGCCTATACCCCCCTAACTACATATACCAACTCCGAGATCGCACTACAGTGAGGAAAGGGGCAAACACACGGGGAAGGCCAAGCAATTTCTTTCCCAGGGAAAGAAATCGCTGTTTTGAGCGTTCGCTCTTTATGTGTCGGCGAAGAGGCATTCGCTTAAACGCCTCTTCACTGTTGTAATACAGACCCGATAAAAGGGGATGAAGTAATAAAATGGGGTTAAACTAGACAACATTTTGGGTTACTAAACTCTGATCAACCTGAACATATAGGTTAAATGTTAGAGTTCAAGGAAAGTGTGCAAAGGTTTGTTAAATCACAAACAGTAGATTTTATAACTGACAGCAGAAATGAGTGACCAGAAAACAGTAATACGTAGAACATATAAGGCAATAATAAATCTGAAAAGGCAATACAGTACACAGGTAAAAACAGATGGCATGAACGATTAAATAAAGATATTACAGATGATCCGTGGAGGGAAATATGTCTTAATCCTAGATATGCAACTAAAATGAAAACATTTTGAATTTTTGCATGGAAATGTTTCCACAGGATTTGAAAAAAAATGTTCTCGCAGGCAAGAGGTATGTATTGGAAATGTGAGGGTTCAGAAAGACGTTCTGGGGAGCATATATTCTGGGAATGTGCGGAGTTGCTTCTGTACAAAAATGACATGAATAATATGCTAAGTCTTATACCTGGAAGATAATTTACTCTCTGTATACACAGGTTTTGTTTTGGTGTGCAAAATAACATACTAAATAGATGACAATGTTGCTCTCTTTAGTGACAATACTAAGAAAACTAAAAATGGAAAACCGAAGACAAATCACCAATACGAAAAGTGAAAAGGATGATTACAGAGATTAAAAATATGGAATTGCAAACATTATGAGATCAGAAAGAGAACTTCATATTAAAAAGTGGTCTGCATAGGATTCTGTAATGAAAACTGAATTTCAAGAAGACACCAACATGGAATAAAATTACCTAGGATATATACCTGTTCCATAAAGTAGGCTGCAGTACACGGTGTGGGGTTACTTGTTCAGTTAACATATGTAACATAGTGAAAATAAAACAATACTGTCACTGGTTAATTCCTAATTACACATTATGTTGGAAATTGTTAATTTGTGTGTTTTAACTAATTTTGTTTAAGGTGCAACATTAAATCAATCCTGACAATCCAAAGTCTAGGTCCGGCATCGGTTGCTGTCGCCTCTTCCCTGACGTCAGTGCACCAGGGGTATTAAAAGATGCAGCCGACACCATTTTCCTCAGTTTTTCTTGCCCCAGATGTCAGGTGCCCCCAAAAGGGTAGGCTAAAAATATGTTAATAAAACATGCATGCACCAAAGTAAATATTTTGCCTTCATCTACAAGCAAATACACCACATAGGTTGTATAGAATAGAGAAGTACACAGAAGTTCCAGCAAAGAAATGGGGGATGGTGGGTGGGTAACCTGGACTGCAACAGTGAATACACTCCAACATCTACATTTATGGTAAGTGTACACAACTGTACTATGTTCTTCGTGTTTCACTGTTGCAGTCATTACCATTGGATTGAATCCCAAAGCCAAGGATGGGAGGCTGGAGCTAAATAGCTTTAACGAAGGCTATAAGGCCCTGCAGAACTGCAGTGGCAAAGCCTGCCTTGGATTTAGAGTAGAGTGGTAAATGATAGTGCTTTGTGAAGGTGTGCATTGAACTCCAAGTAGCAGCCTCTAAAATGTCATTGGTTGGTACTCCCCTGAGGAAGGCTGCTGCTCCGGTTGAATGTGGCCTAATGCCCTTAGGCACTGGCTTGCCATGTTGTGAATAGCAGAAACGAACACAGTGGCCTATCCACTTTGAAATAGTCTGCTTTGAGATAGCCTTTCCTTGTGATCCTGCAGCATATGCCACTAGTAGTTGCTCTGTCTTTCAGAAAGCTTTGGTTCTGCTCAAATAGAAGTGTAGCTGTCTGTGTATGTCCAAGGAATGCAGAATTCTCTCCCCCTTACTCTGTGGGTTTGAATAAAAGGTAGGCAGATGAATAGTTTGGTTAAGAGCCACACTGGACACTACCTTAGGCATAAATGTCGGGTTTGTCCTCAGAGAAACCCTGTCTGGATAAAAAATGATAAAAGGTTCCACAGCCATGAGTGCCTGTAGCTCTGAGACTCGTCTTGCAGAAGTTATTGCAAGGAGCAGAGCTGTTTTCCAAGATAAAAACTTTATATCAGTTGTAGTGGCTGGCTCAAAAGGAGGCAGGGTGAGTTTTTCCAAGACATAATTGAGGTCCCATGCAGTATTGGTGATCTCCTCGGAGGCCTTAAATTTTTTGCACCTCTGAGGTACTGCCTTAATAAAGGATGAGAAAAGATTGGTGGCTCTGTACTGTAATGAGCCGAAATGGCAGAGGCATGAATTTTTATAGATGAAAAGGATAGGCCTTTGTCCAGCATCTCAGTCAAGTATTGCAAAATCTGAGGAATATTTGGAACATCTGTGTCAATTCCTTGTGCCTGGTTCCAAGCACAGAATTTCTTACATTTTCCAGCATAGGATTTTCTAGTACTAGGCCTCCTGGCTTCCAAAATGACATCCATCACCACTTTAGTGAGAGGCGTGTTTTGTAGGACTACATTATCCGCCATGCTGCCAGATTTAAGGTCTTGGGTTGGCTGTGCAGGATCTGATTGTTCTGCTGGGACAGTAGATGAGGCACTTGAGGTAAGGTCCAGGCTGGGCATTGAGACAAGTTCCTTAGGATTAGATACTAGTACTGGCGTGGCCAGTCTGGGGCAATCAGCATCATTTTTGGCTTCTCCTGTCTGACCTTTAGGAGTACCTTGGGGAGGAAAGGCATATACTGTTATGTTTTTCCAGCAGAAAGACAGGGCATCCACTTTCCATTTTGAACAGCTAGCATCTCTTTTTGTTTGATATGTAGATGCATTTGGTTTGCGGACCATGTGCCTTGAATACATATTCCTGCCATGGGGGCTCCCCAGGCATAATCCAAAGCATCCGTTGTTAATGTCTGTGTGGCTGGGGGTATAGTGAATGGCTGCCCGTTGTTCTGGTGACAGGCCTTCGCCCACCATCGAAACTCCTGTTGCAGGCAGGGTATGAGTAACTGTTGTTTCCAGGCTGTGGCAATGTTGAGTCCAAACACTTTTTAGGTACCATTGAAGTTTCCTCATATGCAATCTTGCATATGAAATTAGTAGAATGCAGGATGCCATGAAGCCCAAAGCCTGCAGAATTTTTCTTGCAGATAACTGGGCCTTTGTTGCCAACAGTTTGAAATAGGTAGTCAGTTGCCTTTGTTTGTCTGGCATGAGATAAGCCATCACGGCAGTTGTACTTAAGCTTGCACCCAGGAATATTATCTCTTGAGAGGGTACTAGTTTTGATTTTTGTTCGTTGACTGTGTACCCTAGGCATGGTAGTAATCTCTTTACAAACGCCAGATGCTGTAGTAGAATGTCCTTGTTCTCTGCTTGAATGAGGCAGTCGTCCCAAGTAAGGATATATTTGTATTCCTCTTTGTCTGCAGTATGCAATTACTGGTGCCAGGCACTTTGTGAAGACCCTGGGCGCAGTAGATAAGCCAAATGGCAGTGCAGAGAATTGGTAGTGCATTGAGCCAGCTTTGAATCTGAGGTATATTCTGCATGTTTATCTGATTGGGACATGCAGGTATGCCTCTTTTAAATCTAAAGTCACAAGCCAAGCCTTCTTGCCCAACATGGGAAGAAGCTGCTGTAGAGTCAACATTTTGAATTTTGGAATATCCAGGTATGTGTTTAGAATACATCGGTCCAGTATTGGTCTCCAGGCTTTGTCCTTTCTGGGTACCAAGAACAGTCTGAAGTAGAATCCTTGTCCCTGCTCTTGCTCTGGTACTTGTTGAATGGCCCTCATGTCCATGAGGGATGAGACTTGTTTTTGTGCCTCTGCCCACTGATGTTTTGGCACGTCTGGCCAACCGTTTGCCCTTGGCAGGGTATGGAAGTGAAACTTGTACCCTTGTGACACTATGTTTAAGACCCATTTGTCCTGGGTTATTATGTGCCAATTTTGAGAAAAAAGTGCTAGTTTTCCCCCTAAAGGTGCTGCCCGAAGATAAGTGCTTGGTGCAGGCAGTGGGAAGTCATTGGGACTGTTCCCTGTATGGCTGTGATTTGTCTTCTCCAGTTTTGTAGGTAGAAGCACCCCATTGTTTACACCTGTACGAACCTTGGGGCTGGGATCTGCCTCTAGGGTGTCTGTATCTGCCCCTTTGTGGCCTGTCTGACACTGGAAAGGACCAATTCTTTGTAGGCCAGTTTCTACTAAATCTGGGAGGACGTACCTGCAAGAAATCCTTGATTGTTTGCATAGATTTAGCTTTGTCCTCCATTTTCTTCAACACCTCTTCTGCTTTAAAACCAAACAAAGTATCATATAATGGAGCATCTAATAGTTCTGCTTTAACATGATCAGGCAGATTCTGTTCTTTTAACCAAGCATGCCTCCTAATGACAGAGCCTGTAACAGTGGCCCTGCAAGAGGCCTCCAGAGAATCAAAACCACATTGCAAAGTATGTTTCCCCACTTGTTCAGCTGCATGCAATACATCCTGCATTTCTTTGTTTTCAGCACATTCTGAATTTGTCAACATTTTCTGTTTAAGCAGTGACATAATATATTGCTGATATTTAAGCATATGAAATTGGCAATTTAAAGCTCTTACAGCCAAGGTAGCAGAAGTATAAATCTTTTTACCCAATCTGTCCAGGGCCCTAAAATCTCTATCAGAGGGGATAGGGTTTTTTGCAGTGGAAGCCTTGACCCCTTTGGGACCCTGAGAGATGGTTTCTGGGTCAGCAGCAGGGTTTTTGTACAGAAATGTATTAGAGTCAGGAACCCTGTAGTATCTGTCTGGCTTAACAGGGGCTGGTGATAAAGAGTCTGGAGGCAGACTGGACTCTGAAAATACATCATTTACAATGTCTAAAACAGGTGGGATAGGAAAGGGCCTTTGCTGTGGCAATAAAAGGAAGTCTCTGAGCCTTTTCTTGGATTCTGAGTAATCTTGGCTCTCCCAGTGGAAGTTCTCCCTCATAGTATGCAGTGTTTCCCCAAAAGAATAATTCTCAGGAGGAGAGGCTGAAGGGATAGATTCTTCAGCATCAGAATCCTCATAGGGAGGATTAGAATATTCCTGTTCAGAGGAGTAATCAGAGGAAATGGAAACCTGGTCTGAAGATTCGTATTCTATCTCTTGCCTGGGCCTCTTAGGAGGGGGATGGGAACCCCTGATCAAATTAATTAGGTCTTCGGCCATTTTGAGCATCTGTTGTTTAGGCATGGTGGCCTGTCCAGGAGAATGCTGTACTTGTTTCTTTGTCTTTAGAGCTGCTTTAGTCTTTGCCTTTGAAGCTGAAGTAGGTTTCACATATAACTGTGTAGGCCTGAAAACACCCTCTGAAGCTGATGCCTGCTCAGCAGCTCCGGACCCATCTGAGGGAATAGTTTCCGAGAGTCCAATACCTTGAGTTTCCAGCGGCCTAGTCGGCTCCACGTGGGAGTCGGAACCGGCCTGTGGCTCTGAGGTAGCGGGCATCAGGGGCTGCGAAAGCGCCTCACTGAGAACTGGTGACAGACCTAGCAGAAGCCTCGTTGTCGGTTTTGGATCTCGGATGCCTGTCCTTTTCTTTGTGTTTCTTGTGAGTTCCGGTAGTCGGATGGCTATCCGACGACATTGTATAGTTAAACCTTCTGCCAGTGAAATGCAAAATTGTACGCTTAATAGTGCGTTGGTTAAATCTAGCACAAAACCGACAACTAGCAATGTCGTGGTCAGGGCCTAGGCAAGGAATACAGTAAAAATGAAAGTCCTTATAAGGTATTTGCTTCCCACAAGAAATCCAATTATTAACTTTTTCTGACATCGGCCTGGAGCAAGAAAAAAGTTTCCCAAATGGGGTACTTCGCTTTTAGTGAAGACTTCAGATCTGAAATTCGAACACGAAAATCTCAGGAGTCGGCAGACTGGCACTTGCGAACTGCTTTTGCTTCGGGCACCGCGCAGCAAGAAAGACTGAGGAAAATGGCGTCGGCTGCATCTTTTATACCACTGGCGCACTGACGTCAGGGAAGAGGCGACAGCAACCGACGCCGGACCTAGACTTTGGAATTCAGGCCGACTGTAGCCTGCCAGCAGGATAACCCAATTGTAATGACTGCAACAGTGAAACATGAAGAACATCAATAAACCTATAAAACTATAAACCTCTACTGATGACAACTAACACCAGTCAGGCACATTGCCTCCACCTGCATAAGCCTGGACAAAAAAACGGTGAAAGTAACTTATCCTTTCAGATGCCATGATATCGTACATTAAGAGCCATACAAATCCTTAGAGCTGAACAAATAGGACTGCTACATGGTGGTGGCCCATGTGTGTGTAAAAGACTTGGCATGCAAACCCTGAGGGATATGCAGACAGGCATTTCTAAGCTCTCCATGCACATCACGAATGCTGGAAAGACCTTGATGTTGAGCCAAGTCCTTCCTTCTACAAGAATGATGCAGAAATACAAAGACAAGATGGCTGGTTTCCACAAATGGCCAATTAAATGGTGTCATTTGATGGGGGGGATCCAATATGAGTGAATTTGGGATGAGTTGCAGCATGGCTCTACTTACTTCACCAAGGACAGTTTGCACCTCTCATTCCAAGGGTTCTGCATGTTGGATAAAAGCCTTGCTACCCCATTGTGCCTTTTTTAGGTGGAGTCCAGCTAATGGGTCAACCTAAAAAACAAACCAAGACCCATATAATATCAAGGGAGTGCTGCTCAACACATGATGTCCAGATTGGATGACCGTGAGGGTCCTCCTGCATTTTCAGCACGTTCATGTGCAGTGGTTATTCTGTTTATTTTTGGCATTGTTTGCTGTCATCATCATCATCATCATATTACTATATAAACCTTTGGTGCCCATTATATATTCCTTTGCATGCTCTCAGTGCTACCTGAAACCAGCTGGCTAAGCCTTCTGATGACATACCGTGACACATCCTTATCTTAACAACTTTACCGTCGTGATTTCTCTATAATGTCCTACTTCACACCTGTTATCTATTTATATATTATGCACTCTGAACACTTAACAAAAGAAGCAAAAATGCAAGTCAACTGTGCTTCACAGCAGCTCCATAGGGGTTGAAATCCAACACAGGGGAAGGTGATAGTAGCAACCAGGGACAGCAAATGCAGGTGCCCCTCCTATGCAGTGCATTCTGCAGATGTCCTTGGTACAGAACTTGTATCTGAGGCTCTGGAGGTCTGGCTGAGTAGGCAGGCATCTGCCTACTTTAAGTTCCTATCATTATGAATGGTACTGCAGCAATGATGCATTTGAACATCTAAGGTTATCATTAGCATATTCACACAAATGTACTTTCTTATCTTGGAAAGCAGCATTAGTTTTAGTGGGTTTTACTTGTGCCAAAAGTATCTCTGTACTTTAATAACTCTTGTGTAGAAAAGCCCTAAACAGTACTTCATACCAACATGTGATGAAAGGCTGTCGGGTAATACTGCTCATTTTTTTCATCCCCAACTTGACCTTCAGCCGCCACCAGCTCCTCTCCTCACTGGAGTCACTTTATCCTTCCCCGGCCACAATCCACCCTACTTCCAAGAATAGTGAGGATATCACACTGCTGCTGAGGAGCGGGCCCTAACTGACAACACCATGGCAGCCTTGACAGCTCTGCAACTGCTGCCTTCGAGAGGTGCATGCATATGTCCAGGTAAGTACAACCCCAGGACTAAGCAGCTCACAAGGTACGCAGAGTGGAGTTCACTAGGTTCTTAATGCTGCTAAGTGCACGGAGCCTAAGCTGCCACACCCCTCAGGAAGGGAAAGCAGACATCAGCTGTGCACGCCCATGACCCTCATAGCCCCTCCAGTTCCCATGCAACTGATCAAACACAGGTGATCTGGGGAACTATAAGGGCTTTATCCATCCCTCTGTGCCACGGGGCCACTATTTCTATCACTCTCTCTTATCCAGTACAGTTGGAAACTGTTTATAATCAGGGTTTAAAATCAAAATGAGTCTACATACAGATAGATCTGAAGGGTCTCTGTCCTCTTTGAGAAACCAGTTGCCACAGCTTTCTTCCACGATGCTGCTCCTCTCTCACCTCTTTTAAAAACATTGTTAACTAAAACCTGGACCTTTATCATTTTCTTTTCTCCTAACTTCCAAATTTCCACAGAAATACCATCTGTTTCTGAAGACTTCCCTGCTGACTGATTATATATCATGTTTCTTTCTCTCATTGTTATTAATTTTCATTTAATGACCAGGGAAGTACAACTAGGTGTGGAATCCCTTTTTAGTGGAGGACCAAGGAGAAAAACTCCAAAAGTACAATAAAATAAAACTTGCAAAATTTAAAATTAGTGTAATCTTTGACACTGCAGTAGTTTAGCTATTAATTGTTGAGTCATACTTTACTCTAACCTTGGTTTCTACATTCCTCCATTTTATACAAATTGTCAAAAATGTTCAAAATAAATCTAATATCTCTAAAGGATCTTTGGTTATTCTTCCCATAGGCTTCCTAAGCTTAGCAATAATCCTTTCTGCTTTCTGTGGATAAAGTAATTTTGCTAAAAGACTTTGTGCTGTGCAACTGTTATCAGAATAAATAGTTGCTTAACCTCAATCATTCTAAACTCATGTACATTATCCAGGCACATTTTTCTTTTTAGCACTCGCAATTGTGCCTCTTCTTGTTTTGTGACAATCCCCCTATTCTGCAATACTTTACTTAATCTTTGTCATTTCCTCTAAATAATTCGAGTCTATATTAGAACATTGAATTTTCAAAATTTCGATTGCTCTAATATCGAACCCTATTAATCGAAAATTTAAAACATCGAACATACAGAACAGCAAATTTTCTCCTAGGGAAAAAATTCACTGTTCCAAAACACATACACAACACAAGCACACCAAACAAACAGCAATCCACACACATACACCTAAACTCTTACACCTAACCCTACACTAAACTATACATACACCACTAACTATCCACTTACCTTAACCCAAACCCTAACGTCCGTCACTATCGCACAGTCACCTCACCCATGCCCTAACCCTCACGTCCACACAATCGCACACTTACCTGACCCGCGCCCTAACCCTAACTCACCTAACCCGCCCTAACCCTCACGTCCACACAATCGCACACTTACCTGAACCCGACCCGTAACTTTCCACCACAGCGCTGAAAATACCGAAGCAACAGAAACGGACAACCGAATTCGGTTTTCTGTTTCTTCGATATTTTCAGCGTTCGCTGAAAACAGGTTGATATTAGAACACTCGAAATTTTGAAAATTCAACGTTCTAATATAGACACAGTAATTCTGGGTACTTCTTAACCATATCTATTTCTCTCTTACTTCAGCCATATTTTTAACTTCAGTTTCATTTTATCCCACTCACTAGCTATCCCTTCTCTAGAAATTCCTCTCTTTCCTAATAAATCTTGAATCATTTCTATTACACATTCCCTAAATGTATCCCTTTTTAACAGACATGTAAGGAAAGCACCACTGTCTCATTTTACTTCATTCTGTGCATCTTTATCTTAGATTTTACTGGTGCAAGATCTGAAATATTGTGCATCTCAGATCTTTCAATTAAATGCACGTTTCTGTGAAATATAACTTGCATCCAGTCTAGCCCAGTTACTGTACCTTGGGGAACAATAAGTAAATTCTGGCTGAATTAATGTTATAGAATGCACAACTTCCACAGTAAACATTCTCATACATTTCTTCAAAATCTACCCTCTTTTGTTATATTTTCTCTTGTAGGTCCCCTGATACATCCTCACTATTGCAAAGCAGATTCCAGTCGCCACCCATAATAGTTCCCTGTTGAAAGCTTTTTTTTCCATCACAGAAGTCTCAAACTCCACAACAGTAGTGTTAGAATAGAAATACATGCCAATGTAATCCTCCTTCCCTGCCAATACCCCCTTACTATCACAAATCAACTATTACTATCTTTTTTCCTCTTTTGCCCCCCAGCAATCAGTTTTATTACTCTTCCTTTGCCTATGACATTGTGCTGACTGTTCACTGTGAGATTTTCTCTTTTTCAAATCCATGTGCTCATTTCTACAGAAATATGTCTGCTGTAATATTATTATTTTCAACCTATACTTAATTCAAAACTCTCTGTTTTTTGTCCACACTTGTAAGACCATTTGCATTCTATGGTAATACTGAGAGAGTAGGCATTATGATTAAAGTCACTACTCCCACATACATGGCAGTTCTTTTGAATGTGTATTTCCAACTTTTATCTCATATGCACACAACTGTTTGGCAGGCTGTCCTCTTCTGTAATTGTTTCTTCTTATCTGCTTTTAAACTCATGTCACACTTGAAGATTTTTTTGCTTCAATAAAACATTTGAATAAAAAAGTAAACAGATTTTTAAACTGCATCCCCTTCAGGACAGAAGCAGCTGTCTCAAATTGGTGGATGCATTCATAATGAAGGTTACCCATGCTAAAGTGCATGTTAGAGTCTGTGCTCCCACTTAAACCGACTGTCATATGCTCTTTTCATCTCTATATACCCCTCTCAGAAATAAAATAACAGCTTGTATGTTTTCAGTAAACAATAACTTTTAGCCCTAAAATAAAAAAAAAACACTATAGGCCACAAAGCAGCTATGACAATGACCACTGTGGTTTACTTTAATAATAAAGTTCATCAGAAGCCAGATGGAGCAAGGACTTGTGCGTTTCCTTCTACAGTTTGAGAGCTCTCTCCCTTTACATTTTGTCTCTTACATGCATGCCTATTAGTTTTTCTAGAAGGGGCGTACCATATAGTACATTGTATGCCAGTTTCCTGACCAATACCCATTTTCCAAACACTACAATACAACTGAAGAAAATAAAAATCATATTTCCACCAGCAGAGTACTTACATGGTCAGTGCGACACATATGAAGGCCTAAACCAATTCCAAGCTGAATGCTCATATTCAATGTGAACATATGACATGACAAAAAAAGATGGTGTGGACAAATGCTCCCCTTCATACCAGGAACACACAGACATTTAAGGAAATGATGCATCAGTCTGTATCAACCTGACCCAACAGTGAAGTGGTCTCAGCTCAGAAAGCCAGGCTGGAAGTTAAGACTTGGCCTGTAGCAGACATGCTTTATTTGATGAAACAGTGATGGTCAAAAAGGACATCAAGTTCTTCTAAGAGATATTGCATCCACAGATACTGAAGGGAGACCCATAGAAGCAGACATGGGACTATGACAGTCACTGTACATCTCATCACACACATGTGGTACAACCATCACGTGTGTCACTATGCAGCTCAGATGTTCTGTCCTTTCCTGGAAAGCAGTATGGTAACCTGACATGCAGGGCAGTTAAGAGTCCTGGGTTTCCTGATTTGGAGATCTGTGGATGTTCAAAGCAAGCACATCAACCTCTCTTACTGTAGAATGTTCACTTCTATTAATGCCATCAGTTTTATTGCCTCATAAATGAATGGAGATTACCCCCAAACATACACGTGTGCACCCACACACATGCACAGCATGCTGCATTTCTAAGGCTTAGTTTATACAAATTCAATTAGCTGCTTCCTAATGCTGCTCCTCTGAGGAGAAATACAACACGAGAGGTGAAACTTAGCGACTTCAATGAAAAGACCCAGAGTTTTGTTACTGATCTACTCTGAGATGTACTCTTTAGCAGGTGTGGCAAGAAC
Organism: Protopterus annectens; assembly: GCF_019279795.1. Lineage (NCBI taxonomy): Eukaryota > Metazoa > Chordata > Ceratodontiformes > Protopteridae > Protopterus > Protopterus annectens. Next base: position 56,303,280 of record NC_056743.1, on the reverse strand, counting down.
TGCCTTCCGGCTGACCAAGTAATGCCAAGAAGCTTAACATAATCAGATGCTATGGAAATCAGTTCTGCTTGCTTAATATACATACCCATTCCTTCCTTATTTATTTAACTAATAAACCTATGCACCATCTGATTTAAATGCCTGGAGCAACTACAGTAAATGAAATACACTTTAAAAAAGCTGAAAGGCTTATGCCAATCAGAGTAAGTGCTTTATGGATTCAGAATTATTTATTAAACACAGGCTAAGAGTGAATGAAAGCATTGTAGACCAGAAGCTCTAACACACACACACACACACTAAAAGTACCTTACATTATTTGACTAGAAGTGTTTTCCTTTCTGGTCTGCTGCAACCCGAAGCCCACCTTACTCAGCTGAAAGATCCATGAACCTGCAAGCAGGTTCACTAAGGTGCAATTTACACAGGATGTGCTTCTCACTATAAAGTAGGCTTTTACACCACTGCCACGTGGACTGCTCCTTAACAATTCCACTGACATAACCATGACAAAGTATCACTGTACTGAGATTATCTTTCCTAAGGAAACTCGTGATACAAACAAGGCACTTTTATTTAAGTTTAACTACATAAGAGAAATGGTTAAAAGACCATTTTTAATCATGACCCAAGGCCATCACGCAATGACATACCACAGTGCTTTACTAACAATAATGTACGCTAAGGAAAACATAACAAGCGGTAGATACGCGAGTAATAAACCTGTCTACACTAAGAACAAAATGATAACAAAAAAACTCTAACAATAGCATACGGATTTATAATAAGAACAACATTAGGAGTTGGCATAATGGCTAAGGTGTTTACCTCACCAACACAAGGGAAATTGGCTAGCATTACCCACACCCAGGCGTGGGTTATTGCTATATTATCCACTCCATCATGTACTTGCCCTTCTTTTGCCCTAGCCTCTCCACTATTATATCTAAATACCCCACCAGGTCACCTCGCAGCTTTGATCAAGGACTCCTACAGATTTACAAACCCAGAACTAAAATGGGTTGTCTACTCTATAACTACCACCCTGCCAAAATTTGGAACCTACTACCCCTTGAGATTAAATCTCTCTACCAAAGCAAGCAGTTCAAATATGCCACTCATAAATACCTCATTAGTAAATGGTCCTGCCATTGCATAAATCCACCCTGAAACTATTACCCTCTCATCCTGCAGTACCTCTCCCTCACCTCTCACATTTCCTCAATCGCAGAGTAGTTAGAAATGCTTATAGCTACTCAGCAAGGTACCTACCTCAAATGGATCTATGCTTTTGCATTTAGGTTGTTTATCTATTAATGACTAACTTAGTTATTTTAATACCTATTTTGCAAGGTATCATCCTCTCTTTGTTTTTTAACAATTGTATTAATGATGCTGTACTGTTTAACCTTGATAGTTTATTTTCTATTGAGAAACAAAATCATTGGAATAAATGAATGTTAGTCACTATCAATCATGTATATTTTGTTTCTGAAAGTAAAGTCTAGGTTATTTGCAAAACTAGGTAACAGTATTTCTCTAATATCACCAGGTAGTGGCCTCCTACTGGTGGTGGGGTTATTTTTGAAAAGTCTTTCTTGCTGATAGCTAGATGATGGGGTTTAGTAAGTTGTAAGGCTTCCAGGCTTTTCTTACAGTAACTAGAAGAGAGTGGGACAGCAGTTTCTACCTTTGGGGGATTAGGAAAATTAATTTAGAAGCTTGTAAATTAATAAGCCCAGGAGAAAGGTAGACCTTAATATTACTGTTAGCCACTTAACTTTATCAATAACTGTTCTCAGAATTCATGAAAATGGCAGAAATGAATATATCTTAGAATATGATATTTTTTTGCATAATGGTTGCATTTTGGGCAGAGTTTTTTTATTAAAATTGTTAAAGCATATTCTGACCTAGGAATAAGAACAAAAGCACCGTAGTGCATGTCTTGGTTCAGGAGTTTGCAAATGTCGGACTTTATACAGTCTTTAGTTGTCGGAGCTCCTTTTGGGATCGAGTTACAACATGACAATGAAAAGGGTAGTATGTGATACATCACTGTATTTATCACTCAGCCATAAGTGTATATATTATGTAGCCATCATTACATACACCATCTAACACTACGTAGTCCATCTAAAGCTAAGTATACGTACATGATCCATCACTATATACAGGATTCATCAATACTACAGATATTACCTACCACTACCTATACACTCTATCATGACGTACATCATCTATCACTACATATATTACTTACCACTATGTACATGATCTATCACTATTTATTTATTTTACATTTGTTAACCAGGAAAGTCCGACTGGATACAGGTCCATTTTCAGTGGAGGCCCGGGGAGAAAAACTCCAAATGTACAAAAACAAGTGTAAATACAGTGAAATTATTACAGTGAGTTATCACAAAACTGAGACTTGTTTAACGATATGTACACACAGGTACATGTTTTTCTCACATACACACAGCAAAGGTTGGAAGCAAGTAGCTGAGAAAGAAATAGTTAAAGATTTCATCTGAAAAAGGAAAACTCCTATATTAAGGTGGTTATTGTACATGGTGTAGTGTTAACTTTAAATCTTTCAAGTAGGTGGGTGCTACACAGAATTTTAAACACTCAGAGTTTTATTCTTGTAATGAGGTTCTCATTTATGAAATATGTTTGAGTGGGGGTTAGTCAGGGTTTGTACACGGACAAAGCCACTGCATTTTTAGGTATTTCCTAAGGGATTTTTTGAATTGGGATAAGGAGGGGTCAGTGGTGAGTTCAGCAGAAAGTAGGTTCCAGTTTTTACCAGCAGAGTTGGAGAATAGTGACTCATGGGCTGAATTGTTGGTTTTAACAGTTTGCACTAGCAAATTTTTTGGAAGAGCGAAAGGATTTTAGGTTACTGTGGGGGGTAATAATATTTTTCAGTATGGGTGTACTGTCTGGTTGGTAGAGGATTTTATGAACAAGTATTAGTTGGTTATATTGCAGTTGATAGGGTAGTTCAAGCCAGAAGGTTAAGGCAGTGATGGGCTCTATAAGCTGATCCTGTGGCAAATCTGGCAGTGTTATTGTAGCACCTAGTAAATTTATTAAGGTTTGATTTGCTTAGGTTTACGAAGATGGATGAGGCATAAAGAAGGGTCGATAGCAGATGTGTACAGGCAATAACAGTTCTAGCAGATGGGGTTAGGAATGGTTTAATCCTGTATAAAGAGCCTAATTTTTATTAACTGTTTTAATAGTTTTGTCTCTGTGAGCATCAAACTTGAGGTTGTTGCCGATGATCACTCCCAGTAGTTTAGTACTAGGGTCTGGGGAAGTTATGGTGTCATTGTTAGATATTACGGTGAGAGGTGGTGAGGGGTGGTGAGGGGACCTTGTGAGTGGGGGAGAAGAGTAATAGTTTGGTTTTATTTGGGTTTAATAGTAGTTGGCGACCAGTGAGCCAGTTCTCTACTTTGCTGAAAGTGATTTGGGACAAGGATTGTAAATCTGTGGGGGGGGCAGAGCAGATTAGGGTTGAGTCATCTGCATACTGAATACAAGTTGCATCAGGGATGACTTTGTACAGGTTATTAATGAATGTGGAGAATAGGAAGGACCTAATATAGATCCCTGTGGGTCTCCAAGGGTGACTGGTAAAAGGGACGATAGGTTATTCTTCCATAGTACAGATTGTTGTCTGTCACTTAGGTAGGAAGGAAACCAGGTAATTGCTAGGTTATCTATGGAGAGTGATTTTAATGTGTTTAAGAGTAGCTGGTGATTTACCAGATCAAATGCCTTGGATAGGTCAAGGAAGACGGCTGAGGAGAGCTTGTTGTCATTACGGTTTTGATTTATTGTGTGGGAGAAGGAGAGAAGGGCTGAGGTTGTACTATGACAAGGTCTAAATCTGTGCTTGGAAGAGGGGCTAGGAGAGTGTTTTGATTCAGACAGGCAAGACATTGCTTGTGGATACATTTTTCCATTATTTTAGCCAAGGGAGACAGAATGGCTATAGGCCTATAATTTGAAAGTTCAGTGGAATCTCCCCCTTTATGAAGAGGAACAATGTGGGAGATTTTCCAGATGTGGGGGATATAGGCTTCGTGGATAGTTCTATTGATTAAAATTGATATGGGGTATGCTATTTCATTAGCAGCTTTTTGGAGATATTCTGCAGGTAGTAGGTCTGCTGAAAGGGTGGTGGGTTTCAGTTTAAGTAGGGATTAATAAAAGATGTTGGTACAGGATCAAGCTTAAAGGGGATCTTATTATCAGGTGTGGGGTTGGTGGTACTTGGGGTATAGGGACACAGCTTACTGGCTAGTGTGGCCTGGGTGGAGAAGTTTGTTTATGCCTGACCAGAATTTTTGTGGTTGATTTTGGTGCTTTTGTTGCAGATTACAGTAGTAATTCTTTTTGTCTGGCATAACAGACTTCTTTGTATCATTTTTCAGCTGTTTATATATAAGGTGGCCTTTTGGGGATTTAGTGGTTCTCCAGAAGGTCCACGCTTTGTTTCTGCTAATAATTTTTTTGTCTTGTATCATTGGACAGCCATGGTGCTACTTTGTTATTGGTACCGATAGTGCGTGGGGGAGCATGGTTATCCAGGACAGCAAGAAATGTAGAGTTAAAGTATGAGACCGCTTCATCTAGCAGAAGTAGCCATAGGATGGACCAGTCACACGTGATAAGTTCATTCTGAAATTCAGTCTGAATAAAGTTCTTAAAACTTCTAATGGTTTTAAAGGAAGATTGTTGAGGAATGAAAATTCTTTTTCTGATTATATAGGTCAGGAAGTGATCACTAAAGTCTTCAGGTAGGGTGCCTGTTTAACATATCTGGGGTAGGTTGTTTATTAATATCCAGTCTAGGATACTTTCCTTTTAGTTAGGCTTATTAATTCTGGTTGGAGAAGATATCATCTGGGAGAAGCCATGCAAATTTATATGGGTGGAGGGGAAGTCTGAAGAGCAAGTATTTCAGTCGATATTAACATCGCTGAGAATAATAGTTTCCTGGGGGCAGTTATTTGAGAGCCATTGGAGGATGCCCTTCAAGGTATTTGTGTTGTCACATGGGGGAATATAGATACATGCAATGTTTATAGATTTGCATTTGTTGAGTTGGACCTTTGTGATGAGTATTTCTGCATTGTTAGTAAACAAGGCATTTGGGGTACTAGTTTTGGATACTTCCAGAGTGGATTTATACAAGATGGCTACCCCCCTCCTTTCTTAGAGATGCTATCAAGTCTTAATATATTGCACCCTGGGGGTATAATTCCTTGCTGGAGATTATCTGTTCAATAAGTGAACAGAAGGAAGTAATAGCATCAGTACTCTAATGTATTTAAGTCAGCTCCATGGCACAGACAGGATAAGGCCCTAAATATAGCACAGGCAGTATGAGTTCAACTAAAGTTGTGAGTGCTGCCTTTAGGAGCTGACTAGGGGGATGGGAGTGAGAGCCTGTGCCCAGCTGTCCCACTCTAGGGGGAATGAGGTATATATCTATATATATATATATATATATATATATATATATATATATATATCTATATATGGTTTCCCTTCTAAAGCTTGAAATTTCAAATTACTGAACCTCTGACTATCGAAGACCTAAAGTTTGAAATATCAAAACATGTCAATGGAGATCGCCGTACAGTGCTGAACAGGAACGTTACCATTCTCTTCACTGTAGTGTGATCTCGGAGCTGGCATATTTAAGTAGCAGGGGGTGTGGAGGGAGGCCTGCCCCCTCCAAAAAACATGAAATAAGAAGTATTCACGTTGTACATTTTTTTTTTAGGTTTGATATTTAAAATCTTCAACCCTCTGGTCTTCGATAATTATAGGTTTGATGATTTGAAATTTTGAGCTTTAGAAGTGAAACCATGTTTGTGTGCGTGTGTATGTATATACATACACACATATACATATATATATATATATATATATATATATATATATATATATTATACAGATGTACACACACACATACACACATACACACACACACACAGGTTTACAGGTTAGTACTAGGCTTACTGCTTTTGTGAGCCATTTTAAGTCTAGCCAACTACCCCATTTAAGAATTAAACCCTGAACCTTATGTTTGTTAGGTGAGCACCTTGATCATTATGCCATCTCCCAACTAAGTTTTTTTTTCACAAAGAAATAACACAATGATAGTTCCATATCCCCAATTGATTGCTCTTATTACACCAGCACACTTAAGACTTCCTGATCGCAACTGATGAATGTACTGAAATAACTCAAGACAGAATCACCTAATCTAAAAGGAGACTGAGTCAGCTTACCTTTGCTGGTGGGTTCAGGTGTGGTGATAACGCCATTGATAGCAGTCTGGGCTACTGAATTCTGCTTCTTCAGCATTTCAATGGTCTTTCTGAGCTCATTCAGTTCAGAATCCTGAAAAAAAGATGGCTGTTAAGTAATCCATATTCTTTAAACTAAACTGAAACATTGATAAGCCAAGAAACTTTTCAGTATGACCTATGCTTGCTAAGATGTGTAATGTGCATTTTATTAAATGTACACAGAAACAGGCACACCCTGTCTGTACTACCAGTTCCTACTGTTGCACTTTTACAGCAAGTAATACATTCAGCAGTCCTCTGTATGCAGTCACACACTACAGACACTGCAGTGTTTTTAAAGGCATCAGTCTCAAACATTAAGGCAGACGGCCATGGTGGTGCAGCGGTTAGCATTGTCACCTCACAGCAAGAGGCTCTCCGGTTCGATCTTCGGCTGGGGTGTCCTCTGTGCAGAGTCTGCATGTCGTCCCTGCGGTCATGTGGGTTTCCTCCGGGTGCTCCGATTTCCTCCCACATCCACAAAGACATGCTGCAAGTGGATTGGACAAGCTAAAATTGGCCTAGGCGTGAGTGCGTGCATGTGTGTGCCTTCCGTGGAAGGTTGGGTGCTGGGCTGGTAACTCGACACCGTAAAACACCACTGCCAATCATGAGCAGACAAGGTGATTCACTGTGGCAACTCTTAACCGGGAAAAGCCGAAAGAGAGAGAGTCTCAAGCATTAAGACATTCTACGTGCATATTTGACAACAGAGATAGTTACTTATTTACTAAAAATCCTAACTGATCAAGCAATTCCTCGAAAAGGACGATGAAAATACTCAATATACTGACCTAACTCACCTTCAGTAACATTAATGCTTCTACTTTTCCACCAGTAAGAGACATTTTTATATCTCAGCCACTCATGTGGCACAATATTATAGCAGCTTCACACAAAAACAAACTCTGATGTTACAACAAACACTGTATGTATAGAAGAACATGCCTGCCTACAAAAAAAGTGTGGGTTTAGAGATGTAAAACCACATACTGGGGCAAGTTGTACACGCGGTTCTGATGGATCTAAAAGTACTTAGTACCTGTTAAAAAGTAGATGTAGGCCTTCACACTGTAAACATCTTGGCTGCTCAGAGTTACAGACCACACAACCACCCAGTCAGCAGCTGTAAATCCTAAGCAATTCACAATGTCTACAGCATTCACTATAAATGTGAATGTACACTTACTAATGTCTCTACGGGGGCATTATCAGAAAATTCATAGAATTAAAAAACACTCACACGGCAGTTAGCCTAAGCATCAGTGAGGTCCGGCTTTGCCCAGCACACATGCTTAACCACTACACACCCCATTTATTTTGTATCGGAGCAGTAACAATCTGCTGATTCCCAGACTGTTACTAGGCTAAAGACCCAGGGGGCCCTTCAAAGCCTAGCCAAGTTTTCCCAAAGAATAACGACAGCCTGTACCTAAATAGGACACACTCAGGGCCAGGCATTTTTAAGCTACCTCTCTCCATAAGGGACATGGGTGCCAGGCCTGGTGTAATTTCGTATTCCCCATCCATTGGTCTAGGTTGCACTTAAATTGGGTAACAGACAAACGCAGTTTTACATGGATAGAAGCCTGTTCCACAGGAGGAGCAGTCTCTGGGACAGACATCTGTTTGTCCAGCATGTTCTGTTTAAGTCACAGACAGAATTCAAGTCCCTAGATCTTGTACCTCTGGCACTGCTGGACTTAATATGCAGGAGATTTCGAAGTGTGAGGTTTGCTGATGCCTTCTAAGACAGGCATAGATCACCCCTCAGCAATCTATAGGAAACTGAGAAGAGGAAAAGAGCTTTACGGCTCAATGCTTAAGGCAGGATCGTTATGCTTTGTATTCTTTTTGTAAGGAATCTCTGAGGTTGCTCTAGTTGCTGTATAGGCCTGGTAAGGTACATACCGAAGGGAGCACTGTAGTCTATGACTGGTCTGATAAGGGCAGAGTACAGTGGGATAATGACCTCGTTGGACCTAGATGCAATGCCCTTACTTATAAGTTGCACAACATAAAAAGATTTCTTCACCACTATGGCCACATGGTGGTCAAAGGTAAGGCTACTGTCTATGTGCATACCCAGATGCCTGACCACTGGATCAAGTCTTAGGGCATATTATCAATATGGGAATTAGCAGGGATGGTTGACATCCCAAAGGGTGAAATTATGTATTTCTTAGCATTGAGTTTAAGACCATTTTATGGTCTATCTGGTTTATTTTAGATATTTCATACCAAGGTAAAACCTGCAACACACAGCCCAACCACTGATGAAACATAAGTCGATAAAAGTGCACCCGATAAAATGGCTACATGCTGAAGACTCAAAAGGAAATAAGAAAATGGAACTATACATATGTAAACATATATTTTTATAAAACTTTACAACCCTCCCTGCAGCTCTTTAAACAAAGGCTCAAAAAACATCTTAAAACTCGTTGGGTATGTCCCTGTTGCAACCCTAATTCCTCTGCTCTCTCTACTGCTATCTCTGTACTGCCTCCTCATACCAATCTTTACTACTTCACCCCTCCATAAGTAGTATTTATCTCTAGTAAATTAAACTACCGATGTTAGTAATGTAATTAAATTAAACTACCTATGTTAGTAATGTAATTAAATTAAACTACCGATGTTAGTAATGTAATTAAATTAAACTACCTATGTTAGTAATGTAATTAAATTAAACTACCGATGTTGGTAATGTAATTAAATTAAACTACCGATGTTAGTAATGTAATTAAATTAAACTACCTATGTTAGCAATGTAATTAAATTAAACTACCGATGTTGGTAATGTAATTAAATTAAACTACCGATGTTAGTAATGTAATTAAATTAAACTACCTATGTTAGTAATGTAATTAAATTAAACTACCTATGTTAGTAACGTAATTCCTCTGAATGTACTGATCTTATCTCAGATATCTTTTCTGCACAGTGACTAGCTTATTCTGTATGTCTGTAGGACATTAATGTTAGTTTTTCCTCTCATTAATACTCATGACTATGTATTCTTAATATCCTTTCTTTGTATAATTTGTACTGGTTATTTTTAAGTGTTATATTA